>NW_028169613.1:0-85573 GCF_963971535.1 Notolepis coatsorum | reverse complement strand
CTCTGGACCTGGTGGTGTTGTTGTCCAGCAGGGAGCACTCTGTCCTCTGGACCTAGTGGTGTTGTTGTCCAGCAGGGAGCACTCTGTCCTCTGGACCTGGTGGTGTTGTTGTCCAGCAGGGAGCACTCTGTCCTCTGGACCTGGTGGTGTTGTTGTCCAGCAGGGAGCACTCTGTCCTCTGGACCTAGTGGTGTTGTTGTCCAGCAGGGAGCACTCTGTCCTCTGGACCTAGTGGTGGTGTTGTCCAGCAGGGAGCACTCTGTCCTCTGGACCTAGTAGTGTTGTTGTCCAGCAGGGAGCACTCTGTCCTCTGGACCTAGTGGTGTTGTTGTCCAGCAGGGAGCACTCTGTCCTCTGGACCTGGTGGTGTTGTTGTCCAGCAGGGAGCACACTGTCCTCTGGACCTGGTGGTGTTGTTGTCCAGCAGGGAGCACTCTGTCCTCTGGACCTGGTGGTGTTGTTGTCCAGCAGGGAGCACTCTGTCCTCTGGACCTGGTGGTGTTGTTGTCCAGCAGGGAGCACTCTGTCCTCTGGACCTGGTGGTGTTGTTGTCCAGCAGGGAGCACTCTGTCCTCTGGACCTGGTGGTGTTGTTGTCCAGCAGGGAGCACTCTGTCCTCTGGACCTGGTGGTGTTGTTGTCCAGCAGGGGACACTCTGTCCTCTGGACCTGGTGGTGCTGTGGTCCAGCAGGGAGCACTCTGTCCTCTGGACCTGGTGGTGTTGTTGTCCAGCAGGGAGCACTCTGTCCTCTGGACCTGGTGGTGCTGTGGTCCAGTAGGGAGCACTCTGTCCTCTGGACTTGGCAGTAACAATGCCCCTGTTATGGTGATAGGGACACATTAAACAAGGTCCCAACTGAATTCGGTCATTAAAGAACCCAGGGCACCTATCACAAAGAATAGGGAGTTCCCCGGAGTGCAGTTTCTATCTATAATAATAATATATTAGAATTGTAG
This sequence comes from Notolepis coatsorum, assembly GCF_963971535.1. Taxonomy (NCBI): domain Eukaryota; kingdom Metazoa; phylum Chordata; class Actinopteri; order Aulopiformes; family Paralepididae; genus Notolepis; species Notolepis coatsorum. The sequence continues at coordinate 84,616 of NW_028169613.1, read as the reverse complement.
GGGCGCTTTATAATTGTGGAACAAATCTCACAGCGCTACAAGAACATAAAAACTTGCAAGAGAGTAAAAAAAATTACATAAAATAAGCAAGACTAAAACTAGTAAATGAGTAAAAAGAACATGGAATGTGAAGGACTAAAACTAGTAAAAGAGTAAAGAACATAAAATAAGAAGGGCTAATACTGGTAAAAGAACATAAAATCTCTCTGGACTCTAAGCACAACTTTACATCCGACGCAAACTGTAAGTTGTCCTCGTTTGAGGTGCTCCTGTTGAGGTGCTCCCTCTCCCCCCAACAGAAAGTGTGGCGGTCTGATTCCTACCTCCACTGCATCCTTTGTAATGGCTGTCCTTTACCGCACCCCAGGCCCTTACACCCTCTTCCTAGATGAGTTTTCCACTTTCATCTCTGAGCTTGTTACGCGCTCATATAACATTATAATTGTTGGTGATTTTAACATTCATTCCAACAAAACTCTAGATCCCCGAAATAAGGCTTTTACCGACATCATTGACTCTGTCGGTCTCATTCAAATCGTTGACCAACCCACACACAGTGGTGGGAACACCCTTGACCTAGTCACTGTCAGATTTGACCGTTTCCCCCTATGTTCCTGCCAGTGGCAGCCGGTGTGAACTACATTTGTGTGGGCGCGGGGGGGTGGGTGTTAAGTCGAGTTCATTCATACTACACTAGTACACGTATGATTAATCCAATAATGAACACATATATATCTTGTCATTTTAAACAAGTTACCATTCATTCATTCATCCAGTATGCAATACCCGCGGCGAAATTAACACGCTGTGTTGAGAGAGAGAGAGAGAGAGAGAGAGAGAGAGAGAGAGGGAGAGAGAGGAGAGAGAGAGAGAGAGAGAGAGAGAGAGAGAGAGAGAGAGAGAGAGAGAGAGAGAGAGAGAGAGAGAGAGAGAAAGACCGCATTAACTCACTTGTTTAGTTGAAACGTGGTCCAGGTCAGGAGGGCTTGATAAAGTGTATATGTCCACTGTCCCACAGTCACAGACTGTTGTCTTAATGTATATCCACTGTCCAGATAGCTTCTTGTTAGCAGTTAGCACAACACAAGTACTGATGAGCTGTGTCTACTGTCTTTGCCCATTTCCGCGTCGAACAGCCTGCAAACTACCTGGCGTTCTATCACCCTGCTCTAAGACAAACTCTAACCTTAACCAACTTTGAAAGAGTGCCTAAGCTTAACCGTCGAAAGAACTTGCCGTCACGCTCTAAGACAAACTCTAACCTTAACCAACTTCGAAGAGTAACTAAGCTTAACCAGAAACTGACGTCGGCCAAGCAGAGAGCGTCTCCGAGAAATGCGGCTACGGAAAGTACTGGCATCGGCCAATCAGAGAGCGTCTCCGAGAAATGCGGCTACGGAAAGTACTGGCGTCGGCCAATCAGAGAGCGTCTCCGAGAAATGTGGCTACGGAAAGTATAGATGCTGCTTGCTTAGATGATAATAGATCGCTTGAAAACGCGCCCGGCTTCCATCATAATACATCATATTTCAACGCACAGCGCGTTACGCACTGATTGGCTGCGACGGATACAGCGATGAAACCAGTGCACGGCCACTGTAAGCGCTATTGCGTCTAGCCCGAGAGAAATGCGGCTACAGCTAGCCCGAGAGAAATGCGTCTACGGAAAGTATTCTCTATCAGACAGTCACTTCCTGTTAATGAAAACAATTATTTATATTTGATATATTAACGTTATATTGTGCATTGGAAACACAAACACACTTAAAATGAGTAAATATTATTCATTTTAAACATGTTTATTTTATTTATAGGGCTCTAAAAAATAAAATAAAAATTTAATTCTTCTTCTTCTTTTAACCAGGGAGGGCGGCGCTCTAGCGCCCACTATCGGCCGGCCGCCACTTTCCTGCTCTCTCAGACCACTACCTCATCAAATTTCAAATTGATTTGACGGTGTAGAATCCTACATGAGCCGTCGTATTAACGCCTCAACTGTCCCAATTTTAGTTAACTGCCTACCAGACACCCTCTCTCCCTTCCTCTCTTACTCTGGCCCCCTTGATCTCTTTACAGACAAACTTAACGCCGCCCTTCGTAGCACGCTTGACATTGTCGCTCCCCTTAAGCCTAAAATTAAACGTGCTCCGCAAAAACAAACTCGCTGGTTTACGGAGGAAACTCGCTCCGTCATTAAACCACTACTTAAAAAACCGAACCTCGACCCTCTAATCTTGAAAAATTACAGACCCATCTCCAATCTTCCGTTCCTATCCAAAGTCTTAGAACGGATTGTCGCAACACAACTTACTGACCATTTATCAAACAATAATCTTAATGAATCTTTTCAATCTGGCTTTAGAGCCTTACACTCCACCGAAAAGGCGGTTACCAAAGTCACAAATGACTTACTGCTCTCTCTTGACTCAAACCTAACTTCTGTGCTCTTATTGCTTGATCTCAGTGCAGCTTTTGACACTATCGATCATTTGATTCTTCTAGGTCGGCTTGAGAATCATGTTGGCATTCGGGGTCATGCACTTGCTTGGTTTAAATCTTATTTAACTGATATAGAACACACAGCGTGGTCTATAATGATTTAACATTTGAGACCCTCCCAGTGCAATGTGGTGTCCCACAAGGCTCTGTCCTGGGCCCTTTGCTATTTTCGATTTACATGCTACCCCTCGGCAATATCGTACGAAAATTTGGCGTATGATGACACCCAATTATATATACCTATTAAGCCAAATGATTCCTCCCAATTACAAAATCTTGAGGCCTGCCTGCTTGCCGTCAAAAAGTGGATGTCGCAAAACTTTCTACTCCTTAATGCAGATAAAACTGAGATGTTAATTGTTGGCCCCCCAAACCACAGAGGCCTGTTTCAGGACATCTCCCTCAACTTTGATACTTCTAATGTATCCCAGAGCTCCACCATAAAAAACCTCTGAGTCATCTTTGATTCCTCCCTCTCATTTAATGCACATATAAAAAAAAATCACCAAAATTGCCTTCTTCCATCTTTGTAATATCGAAAAAATCGCCCCATTTTAACTCTGGCTGATGCTGAAACCCTGATTCATGCGTTTGTCTCATCACGTCTGGACTACTGTAATGCACTTTTTTCAGGCCTACCTAATTCATCTAAAATCTTCAACTTGTGCAAAATGCGGCTGCACGGATACTAACTAGAACTAGAAAATTGTATCACATCACACCAGTTTTGTCCGCCCTACACTGGCTTCCTATTCAAGCCGGATCTGACTTTAAAGTGCTACTCCTCATTTTAAATGGGCTTGCACCGCTCTATCTATCCGATCTCATCTCCCGATACTCGCCCGCTCGTGCTCTGCGCTCAGAAAATGCGGGGCTTCTATAGATTCCTAGGGTTAAAAAGAAATCCGCCGGCCACAGAGCCTTTGTCTACCACGCTCCCTACCTGTGGAACAAATTACCTGCCGTCGTCAGGCGCGCCTGTTCTGTCGAAGCTTTTAAATCCCTGCTTAAGACCCATCTTTTCTCTCTCTCCTTCAACCTACCCTGATCTCACCTGATCAGGGACTGACCTTTAGATTAATCTGTCTAGTTTAGTTAGGATGTCTATTTTCTCCCATGTCTACTTTTCTGCAGACATGGGGAGAACCTTTTGGCCTCTGTCTCTGTCTCGACCGGTCGCATGGAACAGCTTCGTGCCGCCTTCTGTCTGGCCTGCAGTGCTGAACCTTCTGAGTGGCTCCTCCTGCCCCCACGGGGCGTGCGGCCCTGGGCTGTTGTCTCGTATCTCACCCTGTGTCCATGCACTTGAAGTGGTTCTATCTATTGCTCTATTTCACAATTTGCTTGTATACTGTGGTTCTGCTGTCGCCATGTGTGCATGTGCTTACTGCATCCATCTGTTGCTCCATCTCCGCCCACTACAAACATGGGAACTCTCTAACCCCTGTCCCAACCCCCCCCCCCCAATCTCTCTGAGTGCTTGTCTGGTAGTGCTGACCAAGGTGATGGATGTCTCGGGGTCTTGGCCAAGATTGCAGTGACTGCTCTACATGCACCACCGAGGCCATGGATCAGCTTCTTACCATCTTCTGTCCGTGGTCTGTCAACATGGTTTGTGGTCTGTCAACGTGGTTTCATTGCTGGGTTAAGTACTTCTATTCTATTCACATAATATGCTTACTTCTTATATCTATTCTATTCACATATATGCTTACCACTTGTATCTATTGCTATGTCCGCCCATTACAATCACGCAAGCTGTCTAACGCTTGTCCCGTCTCCCTGTCTCCCTGTGAGTTGCTGTCCCGGAGTGATGACCGGAGTGTCGGACGTCCCAAGTTGAAGACCGGGAGGATGCGACCCTCTCTGCGTGCCCTCCTGTCTCCCTGTCTCCGGCTGTCTCGTAGTGATGACCGGAGTGCTGGACGTCCCGCGATGATGACGGGGAGGTTGCGACCCTCTCTGCGCCGCCCCGTATCTCCCTGTCTCCGGCTGTCTCGGAGCGATGACCGGAGTGTTGAACATCCCGTGATTAAGACAGGGAGGACGCGACCCTCTTTGCGCCGCCCCTGTGCCTCAAATCTTTAATCTTTCAAAATGTTCAGTTGCTATCACTATCAGCTCTATCTTAAATTTTTCTAAAAGTTCAGTTGCTATTGCATGCACTCATCTGTGTTTCACTATAATAATTAATAATAATAATAATAATAATAATAATAATAATAATAATAATAATAATAATAATAATAATAATAATAATAATAATAATAATAATAATAATAATAATAATAATAATAATAATAATAATAATAATAATAATAATAATAATAATAATAATAATAATAATAATAATAATAATAATAATAATAATAATAATAATAATAATAATAATAATAATAATAATAATAATAATAATAATAATAATAATAATAATAATAATAATAATAATAATAATAATAATAATAATAATAATAATAATAATAATAATAATAATAATAATAATAAATTCAATTTGTACCGCACTTTATATTTGTAAAAATCTCAAAGTGCTACAGGAGATAAAGATAAAAAGTTAAATGAATAAAACAATTAAAATGAATAAAACAACCAATGAAATGGAAGAACATACAAATAAAATATAATGACATAATAATAAAATGATTAGAAATAAAAAATAAAAGTAAAATAAAAATGCAGGCAAAAGCATTGTTAAAAATAAAAAAATGTAGGCCCCTTTTAAAAGCCTCGACGGACTGTGGTGCTCTCAGGTGGATGGGGAGAGCATTCCACAGTCTGGGTGCGGCAGAGCAGAAGGCTTGATCACCCATGGTGTGCAGCTTAGCCCTGGGGGCTTTGAGGAGGTAGGCTGTGCCGGAGCGGAGGGAGCGTGAGGAGGACTGGGGGGTGAGGAGTTCCTTGAGGTAGGCAGGGGCACCGCCGTGTACGCACTGGTGAGTGAGGAGGGAGACCTTGTACTCGATCCTGTGTTCCACGGGGAGCCAGTGAGTGCATGCTTATCAACTGTCCGTCTGCAACACTACTATCACCGACATCTAAGAAGGGAGATCCCCCCTTGAATGGCCCTTCTACGGTTTCTCTCCTCCACACTGCCTGTGGTGCATTTTTTCCTATTGCTAGGTTTTAGTGAGTTTTTCCTTACCGTTGCGTGGGGTATGTCTGTGAGTGTTTGCATTCATTCATTATTTTGCATTTATTTTAAATTTGTTGGACCTTATGGTGTACTTGTTTTGTTCTTGACTTATTGTTATGTTTCTTCTTGACTTGTTGAACACATTGACGACCAGCGTCCCGCGCCGATTTATAGGCCAGAGGACCGAGCGTTGTCAACAAACCGATGTACTTTCTAACAGCTATAATATACTTTATAGTAGAGCTGGGCCGTTAACGGCGTTAACGTGCTGCGTTAACGCTATACTAATATCGCGCGATAATATAATTAACGCATTAATCTAAATTTTTTTTTTTTTTTTTTTTACCTTTATTTACCCAGGGTAGGTTCGCTGAGCACAGATGCTCTTTTTCAGGAACGCCCTGCTTCACATTCACACAGTTCCATTCACACCTGGGAGCTGCCCAGTACAACCACAGTTGACACCATTGGCCACTGAGCAACTCCACTGGAGCAGTTGATTCAAGCCATGTCACATAGTTCAAGTTTGAAATTATTCTTTCTGTTTTGCTCCTGAGAGTGCTAGATACTGTACTGTACTGGTAATATTATTTATTTGTGTTAACTTCTGAACAAAACAACTTATTAAACACAAGTACATCTTATTGAACATTATTTTGATATTTCATTACCAATTATCATAGCAAAACAGCTTTTTCAAACAGTCTGTAATGCATTTTGGAAACGGGAGATGGGCTCATGGTGTAATGGGCCACCTGGCCTGAGAAACATAAGGAGGAAAGAAAAAGTAAGGACTTACTTCTGGTCATTATTTGGGTAGAACACACATATTTTGAATGCCTTCGGCAGGTTTTTTTTTTTTTTTTTTGCCATTTTAATCTAGATTAATCTGGCATTTAAGAAAGTATCTGCTGTTAAAATGACACAAACATTCGTTTTGTGGCATAACGTTATATAGTTAGTGTTACACGTTCAATAACAAGCATATTATTTACCCGAAGATAGCAGTAAACAAGGCATTACTCCGTTAGCCCGTTCATAGCTCGGTTCCATTCCGTTGCTCATTCCGTACCCAACTACACATTCTGCAATCTGTTAATAAAGTTTTCAACCAGACAAATGTATAGAAAGGCTTTGTTTTATTATAACATTTGTTGCAGTAAAATCATTATGTCTCATTTGGTCATGATGTGGATTGTGGAGCGCCGGTCGGCGGGCCGGGCAGCTAACGTAGCTACGTTAAGTGTGTTCTGCTCTCGCAAACAGAACAATGGCGGCATGCCCGAAAGTAGAAACGCTTGCCGATTGGTGGTAAGGACAGCAGGAGGTGGGTGCTAGCGGTGTGGCGTAATTGGCCGAATCGACTGTCAATCAAAATGGTTCCATTGCATTGGTTGAAAGCTCTGGTTGAGAGAATAGTATCCCGCTGCAGGCCGCAAGAATGGTTCCATTGCATTGGTTGAAAGCTCTGGTTGAGAAAATAGTATCCCTCTGCAGGCCGCAAGACGATACTGGGAGAGAGATAGTGATACCATAAACATATTTCTTGATGTTTCCTTTTTTTAAGTAAGTAAAGAGGCCTACAAATACAAACATACACATACAAATATACAGTACCTGATGATGGCGCCGCCCCGTTCGGCTGCCTCTCTGTTCGCTCCGTCGAGACTGTGTTTACTTTTGTTAATATTTATAGTTTTTAGAGTTTTGTGCGTACCAACTGTTGGTGCATTTAATGTATATGACCGTCAGTCACTCATAGACATTGGATTACGGGAAACTTACCAACTGGATTACTCGCTGGATCAGCTTTCCGAACCACATCAATGGCCGGAAGAAATCCTCCGGAGACTAGGACCAGACCCTTTGTTCCCAGAGCCCAGGAAAAGACGTAGAGGAAAGAGGGCTGGGATCCGAAACAGGCTGAGATCCAGACGACACCGTACACCACTTCCCAGTATATTGCTAGCCAATGTACAATCAATAGACAATAAACTGGATGACATCCGAGCAAGGATTCAATATCAAAGAGACGTTAGGGACTGCAATGTCCTTTGCTTCACCGAAACATGGCTAACACCGGAGGTTCCAGATCACGCGATTCAACCAGCGGATCACTTCTTTATCCATAGGAAGGATCGGACACAATCAGAGTCCGGTAAACAACGTGGTGGAGGTATTGCCTTCATGTTTAACAAAAATTGGAGTGATCCAACGAATGTGAAGGAATTATCCAACCACTGCTCCCCAGAACTGGAATATATAACCATCAAGTGTCGTCCTTTCTTCCTCCCGAGGGAGTTAACGGCGATCGTCCTGGTCGGAGTGTATATTCCACCGCAAGCCAACAACAACGCCGCGCTCTCCAGACTCCACGACGAGGTAAATAGTATACAAGCGACGAACGTTAACGCCGCCATTTTAGTACTGGGAGATTTCAATAGCGCCAATCTGAGAAAGGTATTGCCTGATTTCTACCAGCATGTGACTTGCAACACCAGAGGCGGTAACATCCTAGATCACTGTTACACGCAATTTAAAGGTGGCTACAAGGCTCATTCTGATAGTGGCTTTGGCAAGTCAGATCACGCATCCATTTTCCTTACACCAAAGTACAGACAAAGAATTAAAAGTACTCCCGTAGTCTCGCGAGAGGTGCAGAAATGGGATGTGACGTCAGAGGATACGATCCGGTCAGTGTTTCACAACACAGACTGGATTGTGTTCCGCGACACAGATAACATTAATGCCTACACGGAGACAGTGCTGGACTATGTCTGTACTAGGGTGAAAGAAACAATCCCCACTACCAAAATGAAAGTTTACCCAAATCAAAAACCCTGGGTAGACAAATCCGTCCGTGAAGCTCTGAGAGAGCGCACCAAAGCATACAATGACGGCCTAGTGGCAGGCAACATGAATGACCACAAGGTGGCGCGACACAACGTAAGGAGGACAGTGTCAGAGGCCAAACGGCGCTACAGGGATAAAATTGAACTCCAGTTTGAACAAGCTGACTCTAGAGCTATGTGGCAGGGGCTCAAAACGATGACAGACTACAAAGGCGCCTCCCTCAAACTGAACAGTGACATCTCCTTAGCAAACGACCTCAATACCTTCTATGCGAGGTTTGATGCTGGTAATAACAACACCAGCTCACAAGCCTCGGCAATGGGGGGGGGGGGGGGGGGTCGGCTGCTGATGGAGGCGCAGTGTTCAGGGTAACAGAGCATGAGGTGAGGCGGACCTTTAAAAAAGTGAATATCAGGAAGGCAGCAGGTCCGGACGGCATCCCCGGCCGCGTCCTAAAAGTCTGTGCCGACCAACTGGCCCCAGTATTCACTGACATATTTAACCTGTCCTTAGAACAGGCTGTCATCCCCACCTGCCTGAAGAAGTCCACTATTATCCCTGTACCCAAAAAATCCAAGCCTGCTTGCCTCAACGACTACCGCCCTGTAGCTCTCACCTCCATAGCCATGAAGTGCTTTGAGAAGCTAGTAAAGGGCTACATCTGCTCCTCCCTCCCCATCAACATGGACCCCCTGCAATTTGCATACCGCCCCAACAGGTCCACGGAGGACGCCATATCCCATGTGCTGCACACAGCAGCATCACACCTGGACAAGAGGCAGGGGAACTATGTGAGAATGCTATTCATCGACTACAGCTCGGCATTCAATACCATAGTCCCCTCCATACTCATAGCCAAGCTCAGGGACCTGGGCTTGGGCTATGACCTCTGCCAGTGGGTCTTGGACTTCCTGACTGGCAGACCCCAGGTGGTGAGAGCAGGCAACTGCACCTCCTCATCCATCACCCTCAACATAGGGGCCCCCCAGGGCTGTGTTCTGAGTCCCCTCCTCTACTCCCTGTACACACACGACTGTGTGGCTCAGCGGAGTAGCAATACAATCGTCAAATTTGCTGACGACACAGTGGTGGTGGGCCTGATCTCTGCCAACGACGAGAGGGCCTACCTGGAAGAGGTCAAGGTCCTGGCGGGATGGTGCCAGGAAAACAGCCTCTCCCTGAACGTCAGCTAAACAAAGGAGATGATTGTGGACTTCAGGAGGTCGGGGGTCAAGGACTACAGCCCCCTCAGCATCGACGGGGCACCGGTTGAGAGAGTCAACAGCTTCAAGTACCTCGGAGCCCACATATCCGAGGACTTGACATGGACCATACACATTAACAGTGTGGTGAAGAAGGCACGACAACGCCTCTACTTCCTCAGGCGCCTAAGGAAGTTCCAAGTCAGCCAGAAGATCCTTAAGAACTTCTACTCATGTACAATAGAGAGCATCTTGACCGGCAACATCACCTCCTGGTTTGGGAATAGCACTGCAAAAGACCAAAGCAGACTACAAAGAGTGACACGTTCAGCCGAATGCACAATTGGAGGGGGGCTCCCCACCCTCCAGAACATTTACTACAAGCGTTGCAAGGGGAAGGCTAAGAGAATTATTAAGGACTCGAGCCACCCGAACAACTGCCTCTTTGAACTGCTGCCGTCAGGCAAGCGATACAGGAGTCTCAAGGCGAGCACAGAAAGACTCAGAAGTAGCTTCTATCCCCAGGCCATCAGGCTGCTAAACGAACAATGAATGAACACTACACAACAACAACCACCAAACACACATAGCACACACATCCACACGCACACACTCACTTTAAACAAACACACTGTAGCACCCACTACACACACTTTATAGCACACACCCACTTTAAACAAACACACTGTAGCACCCACTCCCCACACTTTATATTTATGGATGAAGGATTGCACTACAACTCGTACACCTTACTGTAAATTGTACCTAAAATTGTACCTCATCCCATTTCTGCTTTGCACTAGATAGTACTGTACATTAGTACACTGCATAGTATTGTGTATTGTATATTATATGGTAACTCAGAACATTGTACATATGTCTATACCGAACAACTGTGACCTCATTTTCTTCTTCTAAATTCATGCTATATTATGTTATTATGTTATTTGATACTATCTTGTCTAGCACAGTCTCTGGAGCGTAACAGTAAGAAGCATTTTGTATGAAAGTATTCTGTACTTCTGTATGACAACTATTAAAGAACTTGAACTTGAAGTAGTTTCATTAAAAAAAAAAAAAAAAAAAAAAAAAAAAAAAAAAAAATTACAAATACTTATATACAAATATACAAATATCGGTATCGGTATCGGTATCGGCCGATAGTGTTAGTTGAACAATCGGTATCGGTATCGGCGGCCAATTTTCATATCGGTGCATCCCTAGTGTCATTACCATAGCAGTGGAATGATATTCCATGCCGGCTGATGATAGAGGGGGAGCATGTAGAGAGTGAACAGGTTGGGTTTGAGGACTGTCCCTTGACTCTCTATCAAAATAGCACACCTCTATAATGCAATTTTAAACCAAATAAATAATTGCTGTTTAATAAAATAAATAGTTTAATACAGGATTTGTCCAATGTAGCATTACTTATGCACTAGTTTAAAGGAACACTGCAACTTTTTGGGAAATTAGCTTATTTGCCATCTACCCTGGAGTTAGACAAGCAGATACATGTAGCCGCATATAGCCGCAAAAAGGCGATTCCATGGTTCAAGCTAAAATGGACCATTAGAAGTTGAAAGCTGCGAAGGGTCAAGATTTTTTAGACTTTCCGACACCTGTATTAAAGATGACTAACAGGTTTTATGACAATCGGATGGACGCTCATTCATTTAACCACACATTTGCCAAATATGCAATACCGTCACCCTCTATTTGTCAATTTTACATTTTGGGGCCATGCTTCAACAGCTTAATTAAAAATATTTAGACAAACTTATTAATTTGTAATTGGGTCTGGCACAACAAATTTGAGCCAGACCCATGAAATTGGCAAAACTATTTTTGATTTATAGTCTGATTTGTGTCATGCCCATTTTCTGTAGCACCCCCTAGTGGTTGATTTTAATTACATTTACGGGGCATGTTTCAAGTGTAGACATATCGTACAAGTTTTGTAATGATTGGCCCAATGGTTGTTTACTTTGGTCTATTTGTGCTGAGTTCCCCTTTGGAGTTCCTTCATCAATAACTTGAAAACGAAATAATTAAGATATCAACAAGCTTTATGCTAATGTTGATGACAGTGGTCCAATAATGATCCACAGTTTGGTATCAACCAGACCTACAGTCTCAGAGGAGAGATAAAAAATGTGTTTCTCAAAACCTAGTCCGACTGACTTTAGTGGTTCTTGAGGCAGATCTGTAGAGTGAGCATAGATGGATTTTTGTAGCCAATTTTTAACCTTTAATTATAGGACCCCCATCAGTTAGATTGGGGTCATATTTCTTGGGCACCACTTGAACACAACATTTAATCATGAATTGCATGTTTCCACCATTTACCATGGGAATTTGAACAGACATTTATGTTTCAGAAGGAAAAGGAGAAATACCATGAAAACAATATGATTTCAGACCCTTCTGGGCTTTAACCCCTAATGAAGGGGTTAAATGAGGGAATGAGAGAAGAAAGAAGATATATATATATATATATATATATATATATATATATATATATATATATATATATATAGAGAGAGAGAGAGAGAGAGAGAGAGAGAGAGAGAGAGAGAGAGAGAGAGAGAGAGAGAGAGAGAGAGAGAGAGAGAGAGAGAGAGAGAGAGAATACATAGAGGGAATGAATATTATGGAACAAGAGACATAGCAAAGCAACATAAATGCAAAAAGAGAGCGAGAGAGAATAGAGGGAATAAAGAGAGAACGAGAGATGGAGGGAGGGTACGAGAGAGACCAGAGCAACATAAAAACAAAAAAGAGAGAAGAGAGAAGCAAAACAAAAGAAAGGGAATGAGAAAAAGAAAGAATGAGAGCTGGGGAAAGAGAGAGAGTGGGTGGGGGAGAAGGATGAGGAACAGGCTTGTTGGCTGAGCTCCAATGAGCTCATTGAAGACGACCCCTCTGTCAACTCAAATTACCTTGACAGACAGAAAACCACTGGAGGTCAACACACACACACACACACACGCACGCACGCACGCACGCACGCACGCACGCACGCACGCACGCACGCACGCACGCACGCGCGCGCGCGCGCGCACGCACGCACACACACACACACACACACACACACACACACACACACACACACACACACACACACACACACACACACACACACACACACACACACACACACACACCACTACTCTGTAGTAGTAGAAATGGCCCCTGAACTGTCTGTGTCTGTCTCTCCCGTGTGTGTACTTATGTGCATAATGTGTTACATGGTGTGTTAGTTAGTTAGTTAGTCAACTTTATTATCCCACAGTGTGGAAATTCATTTGGCTGCACCACACCATACAAAGACTTAAAAAGAACATCAAACAGTACATACAGTACAGTACAGAGTTTACTACTGTAATTCCCCTGTCCACCCATAGAAGACTCAAGTGTTCCTCAGTGGTGTTTGCTAAGATACAAGTCCTGTTGCTCTGCCTGAGAGCTTATTGTGCAGACGGATCCCAGCTGGGATGAAGGAGTCTGTGTAGCTTTTTGTCTTCATCCTATGCTGTCCCTGTGACTGTGCCTCCTCAGCTGACCATGTGGATGTTGAGTCTCCCATGATGTATGCAACTTTGTTACCCATGACTTTGGTATAAAGCTATGACCCGTCTCTTTTGTCCACATAAAAATAGTTCAGTGTCCTTAAGAATACAGGTGCTGGTGCGGCTGTGTAGCGTAGAGGTCTAAGTACTCGCAGAGACTCTGGGTTCGAATCCAGCTGTCAGCGGTACTTCCGGCTTGGTCAGTCGTCCCTACAAACACAATTGTCAGTGTTCGTGGGTGGTAAGCCGGTGGGGTATGAGTCCTGGTCATTGCAAACAGCGACTCCTACTGGTTGGTTGGCCTGTTCAGCAGAGAGGGGATCTGGGGGAAATAACGTGGACCTCTGCACGTGCTACATTCTCCAAGTGAAACTCTGGGAAACTCGCTGTCAGGTGAAAAGAAGCGGCTGGCAACTCTCAACATATATCGGAGGAGGCATGTGATCGACACCCTCCCCAGACAGTAGGGCAATGCGCGAATGACCAGGAAGGGAATTGGCATAATGACTAAATTGGGGGATGGGAGAAAAAAATAGAAAGGCCAAAGTTATTTAAATATATACATATACATATATATATACATACATACATACATACATACATACATACATACATACATACATACATACATACATACATACATACATACATACATACATACATACATACATACATACATACATACATACATACATACATACATACATACATACATACATACATACATACATACATACATACATACATATATATATATAAATACAGGTGCTGTTGAAGTTTGCTGTGTTTTGACTGAGCACATTGGGTGAACTTCAGTTGGTCAACAACCTCCAACCCAGTGTAATGTTTTCTTTTCCATTTTCCATTTACATATTGTCATTTAGCTAACGCGTTTATCCAAAGCGACTTACAAGTTCTGTATGACAAGTCATTAGGAAGGGCACACGTCCTGATGTCCCTAAGAAGTGGGGTGACATGGCCTGACTTCGGTAGGTTTGAGATCAGGCGGGCGGCTGCGTTCTGAATGAGTTGAAGAGGCTTGGTGGCAGTGGTCAGAAGGCCAGCAAGCAGTGCGTTGCAGTAGTCGAGGTGGGAGATGACGAGGAGTTGGGTGGCTTCTTTTGTCAGGAAGGGGCGGATCCTTCTGACGTTGCTCAGGAGAAATCTGCAGGTTATGATTGTCGCTGCTATGTGAACGGAGAAGTTAACCTGGTCGTCGAGGACAACACCAAGGTTCTTGGCGGTCGGGGACACGGTCACAGCTGCATTCTCGACTGTGATGGAAAGGTCGGTCAGGGGGGAGGATTTGGCCGGCAGGTGAAGCAATTCTGTTTTTCTTAGGTTCAGTTTGAGGTGGTTGGTCGTCATCCAGGCAGAGATGTCGGACAGACAGGCCGAGATCCGCTCAGAGACCTGGATATCTGAGGGAGGAAAGGAGAGGAAGAGTTGAGTATCATCGGCATAGCAATGATACGAGAATAATATAATAATAATAATAATAATAATAATAATAATAATAATAATAATAATAATAATAATAATAATAATAATAATAATAATAATAATAATAATAATAATAATGCAGGACCTCTTTAGAGAGAGGTCTTTATTCGGCATGCAACGACACAATGACATGCAATGGGCGGCACACACACACAGAGGAATACACACACACATGCAATTGTCACTCAGGGTCGCCGATGCGATTGAGCTCTGCTCTTAACCCATCCCATCGTCCTTTCCCACAAGGGCTGTCGGGAGCAGACAGGGCGTCGGCGAGGGCCGCTCCCAGGGACCAATCCAAGTGCTCCTGCCCGTCTTCGTCAGAGACGCGACAGCGTCAGCGATCTGTTGTGCATGTTTTTCCATTGGGTTTCTCTTATCGGGGGGGGGGACCCCTGCGAGCACGGGGAGAACATGCAAACTCCACACAGAAAGGCCTGGGAGATCCCCCACCTGGGTACCTGGCATCACGGAAACCTGGTCCCCAAGCGGGAATCGAACCCTGGACCTTCTTGCTGTGAGGTGACAATGTTAACATCTACACCACCGTGCCGCATGGGATGTGATAATATACTAGGGCTGTCCCCGACTAAGGATTTGGATAGTCGACTATGATTGGCCAAAATTTGCCGTTAGTAGACTATTAGTCTACTACAAAAAAAAATTTATTTTCTTTTTATAATATTTTCTTTTTTTATTATTATCATTCCATTTGGGCTGTGGGGGGTGCTTAATGTCTGAAGGAGTCGACTGAAGGCTTCTTGTCCTCTGCAAAAGCATGCAATTGGTCCACTGATGGATACATCTTGATATTTGTCTAGTGTGTCATAGATGGGTGAAATCCTCTTTCAGTGCCTCTGTGCCTGTTTTCGTAGGCAGTTAGCCTCTGGTATGCGTGCCATTAGCGTTAGCCACGCTTCTAGGCCTCTGTTATTTTGGAAAGAATGATAAAAAAAAGATTACTTTTTTTTAATAATAATAATTATATATATTTTTTTTGTATTCGACCAAGAGGTTGGCAGTCGACTACGGCTCCTTTCGACCGATTAGTCGACTAATCGACTAATAGGAGTCAGCCCTATAATATACCCAGAGATTTAGTGTAGATGGGGAAGAGAAGGGGTCCAAGGACCAAGCCCTGGGGGCGGGGGTGCAACAGGGTCCCTCTTCATGACACTTGGTAGGAGCGGTCCTTGAGGTATGATGTCAGCGCAGAGCCAACCACTCCCATTACTGCAAGGGACGCAAGTCGAAGGCTGCAGCCAGGTCTAGGAGAATCAGGACAGAAGAGATGCCTTTCGCTTTTGCTAAGTGAAGTGCCTCTGTGACCGCAATGAGGGCCGTCTCTAGTGACCAGTCCTGAAGCCTGACTGATTAGGGTCTAGGAGGTCATTCTGTAAGAGATAATCACTCTCTTTTACATTGATTTACAAAAAGTTAGAATAACACCAGTTAGTAAAACCCTGTACCACCCTTTCAAACACCCCTAGTGACCTCTAAGATTGATTGAGAAGGCCAACAATCACAGTATTCAAGTCAAGTCAAGTCAAGAGATTTATTTGTCACGGCATACAAGTATACAATGAAATGCGGGTGGTCTTGCCCGCAACGATGTGCAAATAACATATAATAGAATCAACATTGTGCAATAAACAAGTAACATTATGCAATAAACAAGTAACATGTTAGGGCATATCGGTATATGTACATAAGTTATTTACAGAGCATGGAGGACATACTAGGTCCTTTGGTAGTGTCTTTCTGTACATACTCATTTATACAATCTCCGGTTATACTATACTATTTTTAAAGTGACCTTTCCTTAGTGGCCATAAGTGTGGGCGTGTGCAGCATGAGTGTGTGCTTGCTCATGTTAAAGTGGCTGCTAGTGTGTGAGCGTGTACAGTGTGTGTGTTGTGTGTGTGCTCATGTGTGCTTGTGTGTGGAGAGTTCAGTGTTCAGGGCTCTGATGGCCTGGGGGAAGAAGCTGAGCCGAAGTCTCTCTGTCCTAGTTGCTGGTGTTCACAGGCGTCTGCCTGACCTGAGCAGCATGAACAGGCTGTTGTAGGGGTGGTGTGGGTCTTTCATTATTCTGCAGGCTCTGGATTTGCACCTCTTGTTGTATAGAACCTGCAGGGGTGGTAGTGCAATACCCGTGGTACGCTCGCACCACTCTCTGTAGGGCCTTCTTGTCCTGTGCCGTGCTCTGACATTGTCCATGTCAGATCCTCTGTGATGTGGACCCCCAGGTGCTCACCCTGTGCATGTGTGTATGTGTGTATATATATATATATATATATATATATGTGTGTGTGTGTGTGTGTGTGTGTGTGTGTGTGTGTGTGTGTGTGTGTGTGTGTGTGTGTGTGTGTGTGTGTGTGTGTGTGTGTGTGTGTGTGTGTGTGTGTGTGTGTGTGTGTGTGTGTGTGTGTGGCCAGATCTCAATGACCTCTGCAACCAGACTGGAGTTCAGCTGAAATTGACAAGACCCAACACACAGACTGAAGTCCCTGTCTCTGATGAACTTATCACAGACCCCTGTGTGGTTGTGAAGGCCAACATCACAACACCGCAGGAAGAGACTGTCAAACTGCACAGAGACTCTGCAAGGAGGGTTCTGCTTAGCATGAAGCAGTCTGAGATCAGGCAGCACTGGTGTGGACTCAGACTACATGGAAAGCTAGCTTGTTTGGAGTTTGCTGACCACTCGGTCTCACACTCAGGCCGGAATCCACAGAGGCTTTGCTCGCGTTTTCCGAAGCAAAGCCGCCGCATCTCGCTCTCAAATGAATGAAATTAGGTTGCTCATGCGTAACATATGGCTTTGCGTCCGTGCAATTGGCGTATATTTAAATGAGGTAATATGGGCGGAAAATCTCCCCTTTCTATGTAAATTAGCCTCTAATCAGGTGATCATGGCAGCAGTAATTGTAGCAGAGAGACATGACCGTGGAAGATATGATCGAATATCTCGAAGGACAATATCAAATCAAGCGCATGCAGCGATACCATGCAATCGTACTCATTATTTTAATATCGTTATATAACGTTGTGGGCCTTGGGGTTATGCTTGCTCGTATATAAACAGACTCTAACTTGTTCGAGAAATATAAAGCCGAGTGCCATAGCCTTCGCAACGCGATTTAGAAATAAGGCTAATAGCACTGACATTTCAAATGATTGGTTCTGAGATGATGATCAATACAGTAAACATTTATTTCTGATATAGGTTCTGATCAGCAGTAATGCAATGTCATGATTATTATTATTCTGAAAGTTATTATTGTTATTATTATTAAATAAAAAATGTATTAACACTTTAATCGCCGAAAACGCCGAAACTCGTCATTGCCCGCCATGCTCATTCTGCCGAAGACGCCGTAACACGTCTTTGATATCAATATTTCAAAAATCTGTGATCGAAATCATATTTCTCCTCCGGGGACCTGAGATATACTGCTGAGCTCCACTAAACTATCTAACGGTTCAAGAGCGCCATCTGGTGGCCGATCGGCAGATCGCCCAACAGGAAGTCATGTGGATGAAGTGGTGCTCACCCATATTTCGTCCGGGCACTCGCTATCATTAGCAGGACTCCATCTTGACACAGTGAACACCGATCGGTGCAAATAACTCGACAAACAACATGATTTGGACGTATATACTATTATACAACCTGGAGATGGATCGGGTATTTAGACATCCCATAATAGGAATATCTCTGCTCCACGCTCATCGCCCAATGGCGCGAGGAAGATACGGTAAGATCCAGCGTTATTTTCCAACGTGTTCTTTACTAACTGCTCTGATGATCATATCACCCACACTAGATGAATGATATAACGTTGCCCACGGAATTATAAACGACCCCCCGCCCATCCGGTCAACATCAGATGATACGTAGTAACTTCTAGAACCACGTCCAGTTGAAACTTTTTATCTCGCGCCGATTGCTATCAAACTGTATTTCATCATCAATATAATGCATTTGGAGCTATAAATCACGTTCTGGAGAAAGCTGCAGAAAAAGATAAAAACATACTTATACTTTAGACCGTATTTTAGTATGAATATTTGAATGAAAAAGTATAACGTTGCTACACCCTGAACAATAGATATAGGACATTGAATGGGCCATAATAATGTCAATTTAGCAATACAATTTAAAAAGTTATAGCCCTGCAAAGAAGGGGAACTTCTCCATAGACAAATAGAGATGGCGAGGGATGGTAAATTATGAATTTAACCATGGCGATCAAAGTGTTAATAATGAATTAATAAGAACTCCTCTCCTTCACCTAATTATGAAATCAGATATAGGCCAGGGCTTTACAACTTAATAAATAGATTGAATATATTAAATGGGATATAAACTAAATTAAATATAGCTAAATAGAATATAGTACAATTATACACATGTAATTGGAATAGACATTACAAACATATGCAATGAAGATATGCGACCAAAACACAGCTTCTATTCAGATTCAGATTCCTTTATTAAGCCATATCTGTAACCATTGGTAATTGTCACAGCGATACAGACTGTATGCATTTCCCATACATTTCCTTTTCACATAACAAGACACAGGACAAAGACAGTGCAGTGCAGGATCTATCATTTGAATAAGTGTATATATATAAAGTGTAAAGTGCAGTGCAGTGTTCCAGGTCAGTCCCAGTGAAGGATTCTTGCCAGTTTCATTGATATTATTGTGTCCATTACAACTTGCTCCCCCAAAATATTCGGTAATTACAAAATATCTTCACTGGTACAGTGCCTAAATTCTGTATAAATATTCTGCAATATGGACAGGTCTGCTCAAAATATTTTATTTGTGATGACAAACAAATGCAATGATGAAATAAACTAAATAAACACATTTGGCCTGGAAACGAAATCAAATACAATATGGAATAAAATAAATAAACACATTTGGCCTGGAAACGAAATTTAAATACAATATGGAATCAAATAAATAAACACATTTGGCCTGGAAACTAAATCAAATACAATATGGAATAAAATAAATAAACACATTTGGCCTCTGGAGCACGACTCGGAGGTCCTGACGGATGAGGTCCAAACACACTCAACAAGAACACGGCACCTGCAGCCAAGCAAGACATTCGCCATCTCCTATCCCAGTCTGAGCGCACATGGCCGTTTGGATTGGCAACAGGAGGTGGAACGGCCTCGAGGACCAAGGCGAAAGTCTCATTCAAATGCCTCCCGCTAAACAGCTACGAGCAGACCTTGGAGCAGACGTCTACTTCCTCCCCTTCCTCTCCCTGGTTCCTCTGAGAGTGCTTCGGCGTGGCGTGGCAGTGGCACTCTGGCCAGCCTCCCCTGACGACGCATCTGGTGCAGGCCTCTCACGCCTGACCACATTGGCCTCCAGCGCAGCGGCGATCCTGCCCATTAACCCCACCATCGCGCAAAAGCTTTAAATAGCTTCTTGGGAGACCTGGCACATGCACACAATTTGCGACATTGTTATATCACATGAGGATACTCACATGTAATGTATTGTGTGTGTGTGTGTGAATAAATTCATTCATTCATTCATATGGTTGGTCTGCATCTCCGCCCTCAGGCCGGTGATGTTGGCCTGCATCTCCGCCCTCAGGCCGGTGATGTTGGCCTGCATCTCCGCCCTCAGGCCGGTGATGTTGTCATTCAGACTTGCCATTAAGGTGACCAGCTGGACTTGGGCGGAGGTCTGCCTACTCTGTGCATCGTAGAGCAGTTGGTCGATGACCTCACAGTTGCCGGGCACAGAGGTGGGTGGAGGCACAGAGGTGGATGGTTGGAGGTGGGATGGCCCTGAGGGGGTGTCCTCCAGGGGCGAGGTCCACACCATCACCATCGGCTGATCTAGAAAGTCGTGGCACATTTATATCAGACAAACGAACCCCAGTTTAAAAGTCAAATGAAACGTGTTGCTCATACAAGACATTTTGTTGTGGAAATGGTAGGCTAATAGTGATAATAAATAATGGTAATAGTAACATGATAATAAAAATAAGAAATACCTTCACAGTCCTGAAAGCACTCGCTTAAGTCTATTCCTCCCTCTATCCCAGTGACCTGTTCGGTCACAAGCGTCTGCTCCACGGTCTGCTCGTAGCTGTTTAGCGGCTCCTCTTGGGAAGGACTTCCACCTGTTCCTCTTGCCTGGGAGGCATTGAACGAGACCTTTGCCTTGGTCCTCCTTTTCAGATCGCTCCACCTCCGTTGGCAATCCAAACCGCTACATCTGGATATCCCAACGGCGCTCACAGCCTGGGATATGAGATGCCAAATCTGTTTCCTGGCTGCAGGTGTCGTGTTCTTGCCATTAAGTTGGGCAAGATGTGTTTGGACCTCTTCCGTCAGGACCTCCAACTCGCGATCCGAGAATCGTAGTTTACGCTTATTTCTATCTTCTGCCATCGTAAGAAAGAGGACATGCATATGGTTGCATGCAGTATTTATACTGTAGCGACCCATGGGATTTGGGGTCATGCGCTCGTTACCGTTATCAGGGACAATTGCCGTCACCTTTCAATCAATCAATAAATCACCTGCTCCGTGAGGCAACAGCGCTGTATCAAATCAGGAGCAATCAGAAAGGTGTAGTTTTCACATAAGGAATTTGCTTTGGTCGTTTTCGGTGCAACATTATATACAGACAGACAGACAGATAATACAATGCATTAAATCAAATATGAACTAATGCGCACAATATAATATAGTGATGACTTTCTTTTATGAAATCAAATATAGGCCAGGGCTGGACAACTGTTATTAATTAAAGTGGTTCAGAGATATGTTGGTAACTATAGCGCATCTATAAAGAGGTGTCATTGCCAGCATCTCATATGCAGGTGATCATGGCAGAAGTGGTTATTGCCAGACGAAGGCATCGTAATGCCGCCAGGCGTATTCCCCGTGAGAGGAAATCGTTGTTCGATTTCTCCGTGATTACTGACGTAGTTGCAAAGTTCCCTGGGTCGGTACACGACAGCTACATCCTTCGGAACAGCGGTCTATTCAAAACCATGCAAGCCATGTATGGCAATACATGGTTACTGGGTAAGAAAGTATTTTTCAGAAAACGTTTGTACTGTAATATTCATTGCAGATGTATGGGGGGGAAAGTATGTGTTTTGTATCACAGGTGACAGCGGATACCAACTTCTACCATGGCTCATGACTCCAGTGCGTAATCCTGCCAACGTTGGAGAGGCAGCATATAACCGGGCTCACATCCAAACGTGCGGTGTGATCGAGCACACATTTGGCTTACTAAAGATGCGCTTTAGATGCCTTGATCGAACAGGTGGGGCCATGCTTTACATCGTTGTGGTGTGCTGCATCCTGCACAATATTCTCACGAGAGCCGGGTGCCGATTGATGTCGATCTGCCGATGGATGTCGACCTGCATCCCATTCCCGGGGAGAACGGGGATAAAGACCCCGACCGGCAGGAGCCACCTGCTGCCCACCTGCCTCATGGGCAAGCAGTTGAGGGAAATGTCAGGCAAAACCTAGTCAACCATTACTTCACCTGATGGGCTTTGTTTTGTCTGCATCCATAAAGTATGCATATTCAATCACCCCCAAGCCCACCCCATCCACCACTGGCTCCCGATAAAAATAAACTACCAAAAAGTGGGAAATTAGGGGTTAAAGGCCAAGTTGAAGAGGTGGGTTTCAACTTGGCCTTTAACCCCAAATTTCCCACTTTTTAAGTTGTGTCAGGCTGTTATTTCTTGAAAGGCGCTATATAAAACGAAGCTATATTATTAAATTAAGAATAACTCCTCTCCAGTAGAATATAACCTAACTATGAAATCAAATACAGGCCAGGGCTTTACAACTTAATAAAGAGATTGAATACAATTAAATGGGATATAAACAAGCAGAGGAGAAATATGCAAATACAAGTCTAGCATGAGCTGCAGGTGTTTCCAGGTGTTTGTACACAATGTCCAAGATGAAGAGCATAGCATCCTCCACCCCTTTACCTGGCTGATATGCAAATTGAAGGGGATCTAATTTACCCTCAATAAAAGACATAGTAGTGTTTTTTTTTTTTACTTCTCAAAAACCTTTATTGCTAATGAGGTAAGCGCCACTGGTCTAAAGTCCTTCAATTCTATTTAATCTTTTGACTTAGGGATGGGTATGATGGTTGACGTCTTCCATAATGTGGGGATCTGACCTAGATCTACACACATCTGGAAGAGTCTAGAAAACACCCAACCAAGCTGATCAGCACAGTGGTGCAGGGTGCGCCCGCATATCGAGTCTGGGCCAGAAGCTTTTTTTGGTTTAACCTTTTTTAATGATACCCAATCTTGGGAAATAAGTAAATAACCATTTTGTTTTGGGATTCCAGGGAATCCATGCATACAGAGATATTCTCTAAAAAGTCAGAACTTTCAAAGCGGAAGAAGAAAGAATTAAAAGTGTTTGGCAAGTCAGTGCTATTTACTCCTCTAATAGTAGTGGATTTATTCCTCCAAGTATTAGTATTTGTGTTTATGGAAGCCATGTTCTTTATACCTTGCCATGCGGCTCTGAGGTCTCCACTGCTATGAGCTTCTATCTTGTCCTATACATTTGTTTGGCCTTCTTAATAGCAATACAAACTTCTCTAGAAGCAGCCTTTTTCTCTAGGGCATTACCCGTACAATAGGCCAGTTTCTTTTGATAGATAACTGCTTTTAACTCCTTGGTTATCCAAGGTTTATTATTTGGATAAATAACAACCACTTTACTCTGGATAATGGAATCTACACAAAATGTGATGTACGAAGAGATAGTGTCACAAAGTTCATTAATGTTATCGCCGCATGCGGCAAAGAAACAGTCCCAGTCCGTACAATGCATGGTAAATATCCATCCTGGACTCACCACTGTACTGCACTCTCACACTTCCCTGCTACAACCTTTCAGAACTACACAAGTTCTATTTTATGCTCAGAAATAACACTTCCCCAACATTCACAGCTTTACTGCCAAGACACAATAGGCTACAAGTCAAGAAGTATCAATCCCACATGCACTCATTCCAGTGCCGGCTTACACAAATAATTATGGACTAAGATCATTCTTCCACACAAACAGCAAAAACTGGAACGAGATCCCATTCCACATATATCATTATCCACATCCAAAAATTATATCTTGCAGCATATTTTAAGTTTTTCTTTCTTATATTAAAGTATATTTAGTTTTTAAGAATTGTAAAGGATAGGCAAAAATAAGCATGTGATTCAGCCTATTCCTTTTTTCGGTCATTGAGTTTGGATTTTGTGTGTGAGCTTACTTTGAATATGTACATTTGTGATTTTTTCTTTTTTCTTTTCCTTTTGAAAGTCCACACATGTGTGTTTTTGATTTATCTGTAAACAAAGACAGAAAATAAAACTATTCATCATCATCATCATCATCATCATCATCATCATCATCATCATCATCATCATCACATCAGAGTAATAACCTCCATCTCACACTTCAAACAGGCCTACAAACAACAGGAAGTACAGGAAGTTAACTCATAAAAATACTATTTTACATGCAGAGAGCTTCCACCCCTCTACTTTGATCAACAATGTTCCGTACTGCCAATTTAAAAGAGTACGTAGAATCTGTGACAGTGAGGCTGATTTTAGAGAAAAGAGCGGAGAAATGTATGATCGCTTTAGAGAACGTGGCTATACACATAATACTCTTAAAACAGCTATATCTGAAGCCGCTACTGTAGAACGCGACTCCCTCTTAAAAAGAAAGACACTGAAAGAGAAAACCGATAGGGTGTTTTTCTCTACCACTTATAGTACTAAAGCCCTTGCTGTTTGCAATATAATTAAAAAGAATTGGAGCTTGATCCAATGTGATGAGGCCCTGTCTAACATATTCCCTGACCCGCCCCTCTGTACATTTAGGAGAGCTCCCAATCTCGGAGATAAATTAGTACGAAGCCATCTACCGGCAGATGTCAAATCTACATGGTTACCAAAGCCTCCTATAGGAACGTATAGATGTGGTCACTGCAAACAATGTGATGTGGTGATAAGATCAAAAGGTTTTACCCACCCAGTTACAAAACAGACATATACTTCTAACAGCTTTATTAATTGTCAAACGACACATGTTATTTATATACTGTCTTGTTCCAAATGTGACTCTTTTTATGTTGGTCGTACGAAACGCCGCCTACTTGATCGACTGGCAGATCATAAATATGCTATCAAAACTAACAACATGGATTATGCAATGGCTAAACATATTCATGAAGTTCACCATAGTACCTCTGCTTTATTTACAGCTATCGGAATTGACAGTGTTCCACTCACGTCTAGAGGAGGTAATAGACAAATAATTCTAAACCAGAAAGAAAGTTGCTGGATCAATAGACTACAGGCCACCTCACTCCCAGGTTTAAATGATTCCATAGACATGGTATCATTTTTATAGGCCAGTAGATCACTTTATTTATTTATTGTATTTATACATTGTTATTTATTGTATTTTGATAGACTACAGGCCACCTCTTTGCAGGTTTAAATGACTCTACGGACATACTGTCACTTTTATAGGCTAAGTAGATTACATTATAGTATTATTATTTTTTGTCTTGCATTACTCAATGCTCTTACATTGTTGTTTTTTTGATAATTGTTGGTAATTGTTTATATTATTATTGATCTATTCTATGTTTGTTTTGACTCATTTCTTTATGTTGTTATAATATTTTGAGTTTGTGTGTATATATACTTATATAATATACAAATTTGTTTTTCTATTTAGTATTATTGTATATTTCTTCAACTCAAGTTGAGAATGTTGCTTTGCCTTCATTTAATTGGGACCAGCTGTCCCCCATTGTAATTAGTCACTCCCTGAGTTATGTTTTTTCCTTTTTTCCTCTATTTAGTCACAGTATTGTTTTTGTCACAGCAACACCCTGAAGAAGGCCATGTAGGCCGAAACATGTCGGATTTAAAAAAAAGATTTTTCTAAATAATGTAAGCCACTAAATAAAGGCTTTTTAAAAAATTGTAGAGCTGCCTTGGATCTCAACCTTTCTTTTATAGGCCTACAAACAACATCTGATGCTAGAAAACCTCTGCACTCACTGTGTCATTTAGCACAGACCCAATAGCATTGATTACTACAGCACACACACACACACACACACACACACACACACACACAGACACACACACACACACACACACACACACACACACACACACACACACACACACACACACACACACACACACACACGTGCGTTTGTGTGTTACCGGTCCCAATGGGCTACTGGGTACCGGAACAAATCATGTTCGCAGCCGGTCAGCATTCACTCCCTGAAAGCATACAGATGAAAGATAAGATAAGATATTCCTTTATTGATCCCCTTGGGGAAATTCAGGCATCATAGCAGCATGGGGGGTGGGGGGGGGGTGGGGGGGGGGGTACAGGTAGTAAAAACAACACAAGCAGTGTAAACAAATAAGTCAATATAATTTACTATCTAACTAACTGAAAAAATACAGTATTCACAGTGACACATAAGGTGCAGTATGCATAAGGTAGTGTTATAATTTACTATCTAACTAACTGAAATATACAGTATTCACAGTATCACACTATTCACATAAGGTGCAGTATTCACATAAGGTGGAGTATGCATATGGTATTATTGTCCTCCTTGGGTTCCTATTAGTTCTAGATGGATGTCTGGCCGCAGTCCCTGCCCACTGTTCAAGATTCAAGATTCAAGATTCAAGAGTTTTAATTGTCACGGCATACAGGTATACAATGAAATGCGGCTGGTCTTGCCCGCGACGATGTGCAATACAGTGGTACAACATATAATAGAATCCAATAAAATACAGTGGTACAACATATTAATAGAATCCAATAAAACAGTGCAATAAACAGGTACATGGTGTGCCATCTCGGTATCTGTACATTAGTATTTACAGAGCATATAGGACATGCTAGTTAGCTTTAGTAGTGCAATACACTGTTCCTGATGTTATACTATTTTAAGTGGCCTTTCCTCTGGCCATAAGTGTGCGTGTGTGCGGCATGAGTGTTAAAGTGGCTGCTAGTGTGTGAGCGTGCTCAGCGTGCGTGTCGTGTATGTACTTGTGTGTGGATAGTTCAGTTTCTGTGTCTCTCAATGTTCATTGTTCAAGGCTCTGATGGCCTGGGGGAAGAAGCTTAGCCTAAGCCTCTCCGTCTTAGTCTCTAGAATTCGCAGGCGTCTGCCTGACCTCAGCAGCTGGAACAGGCTGTTATTGGGGTGGTGGGGGTCTTTCATTATCCTGCAGGCTCTGGATTTGCACCTCTTGTTGTATAGAGCCTGCAGGGGAGGTAGCGCAATACCCGTGGTACGCTCGGCTGAGCGCACCACACTCTGTAGGGCCTTCTTGTCCTGTGCCGTGCTGTTCCCATACCAGGCAGTGATGTTTCCGGTCAAGATGCTCTCTACAGCTCCTGAGTAGAAGGACTGAAGTATCTTCCCCGATACTCTGAACTTCCTTAACTGTCTCAGGTGGTAGAGGCGCTGCTTCGCTTTCTTTACTACTGTGCCTATGTGTGTTGACCATGTCAGGTCCTCTGAGATGTGGACCCCCAGGTACTTGAAGCTGCTCACCCTGTCCACGGTAGCCCCGTTAATCCTCAGTGGTGTGTGTGTCTCCCGCTGTCCTCTCCTATAATCCACGATCAGCTCCTTGGTTTTACCAATGTTCAGGAGCAGGCTGTTGTCCTGGCACCAACGTTCCAGTACCTCAACCTCCTCCCGGTAGGCCTTCTCGTCGTTGTCCGAGATCAGCCCCACCACCACCGTGTCGTCGGCGAACTTCACAATGGAGTTGGAGCTGAACTTGGCCACACAGTCGTGTGTGTAGAGTGAGTACAGCAGGGGGCTTAGAACACAGCCCTGGGGGGACCCGATGCTCAGGGTGATGGTGTTGGAGGTCTGACCCCCCACCCTGACCGCCTGGGGTCTTTCACTCAGAAAGTCCAGTACCCAGGCGCTCAGGGCGGAGCTCAGGCCTAGCTCGATCAGCTTGTCCACCAGTCTGGTGGGGACTATGGTGTTGAACGCTGAGCTGTAGTCAATGAACAACAGTCTCACATAGCCCCCCTTCTGACGGTCAAGGTGGGAGAGAGTGCTGTGCAGTACCTGGGAGACCGCGTCATCAGTGGACCTGTTTGTCCTGTATGCAAATTGCATAGGGTCCATATCACTGGGGAGAGAGGCACAAATGTGGTCCTTGACCAGCCTCTCGAAACATTTCATGACCACAGAGGTGAGTGCCACCGGTCTGTAATCATTTGGACATGTTGGGGAGGGTTTCTTCGGTACAGGGATGATGGTAGACATCTTGAAGCAGGCAGGGACTACTGACTCCGCCAGGGATTGATTAAATATGGCGGTGAACA
The DNA here is from genome assembly GCF_963971535.1 of Notolepis coatsorum. Taxonomy (NCBI): domain Eukaryota; kingdom Metazoa; phylum Chordata; class Actinopteri; order Aulopiformes; family Paralepididae; genus Notolepis; species Notolepis coatsorum. Next base: position 56,377 of record NW_028169613.1, on the reverse strand, counting down.
CCGGGGCAAGCTGGTTTGCACAGGACTTAAGTATGCGTCCTGTTATACCATCTGGGCCTGCAGCCTTCCTGGTGTTCACCTGCATAAATGCTCTTCTCACACTGTGTTCCGACAACGAGAGAGCGCCCCCGCCCCCCCGCGGTTGCCCCCCCCCCTCCACAACAGCCGGTGCGCCAGTGACGTCACTAGCCAGAGGGCTAGCGGCGACACTGTCTACACCGAACCGAGCGTAGAAGGAGTTGAGTTTGTCCGCTAGAGAGGCGTCGTCGCTCCCCATTGCGGGGGCGCTGACTTTGTAGTCAGTTATTGTCTTCAGTCCCCTCCACAAGCCTCTTGTGTCGTTTTGTGCCATTTGTGTCTCCAGTTTCTCAGCATATGTCCTCTTAGCAAGTTTAACAGCCTTGCGCAGAGTGTAGACTGAAGCCTTGTATTCTTCCATATTTCCTGACTCTCTGCCCAGGTTATAAGCCGTGGTGCGTGAGTTTAGGGCTGTTCTTATAGTGCTGTCCACCCAAGGTTTCTGGTTTGGGAAAACCCGCGCCGTCTTTGTGGGGACAATGCCGTCTGCCACTGTAGTTATGTAGCTTACAACGGTATCAGCATACTCGCTGACGTCACTGGCGCTTCCTTCAAACATGTCCCAGTCTGTATCCTTGAACGCGTCACGGAGCTCGGCCTCTGATTCGTCAGCCCACTTTTTTGTCTCACGTGACACGACGGCTTCGCGTGATCGCTGTTTGTATGCTGGGATTAAAAAGATGGAGTCGTGATCGCTCGCGCTTACAGAGCCCATCAGTGGCGGAGCCGCTACAGCCTTGTAGGCAGCTCTGAACGGGGTGTAGCAGTGGTCGAGTGTGTTTCCCCCTCTTGTGGAGCAGGCGATGTGCTGAAAAAAAGTCGGCATCACTTTTTTCAGGTTTGCCTGGTTGAAATCACCAGTCACTATCGTCGCGGCTTCCGGGTGCTTGATCTGCTGTTTGTTGATGTGGTCGTGTAATTCCCCCAGCGCTTTGCCGGTATTTGCCTGTGGATGAATATACACGACGGATAAAATGACCGCGGTAAACTCACGGGGTAGGTGATACGGGCGACACAGGATCTGGAGATGTTCCATATCTGGGGAGCATGAACTTGAGAGGACATGTACTTCCTTGGGATTAACCCAGAGATTGTTCGTGAGGATGCAGACCCCACCTCCGACGCTCTTCCCAGAGGCTGCCGTGCGATCTGCTCTCAGGACGGTGAAATTGTCCGATGGAGAGACGCTGTTGTCCGGCGTTGCTGGCTTGAGCCATGTCTCAGTGAAACACATGATATTAACGTCTCTCATCTCCCGTTGGAATCGGACCCTCGCTCTCAAGTCGTCCATCCTTCCCTCCAACGAACGTGCATTCGCCAGAAAGATGGATGGAATTGCTGGACGGTAAGCAGATCTTTTTAATCTAAGTCTGATACCGCCTCGTCTACCTCTATGTTTCTTTCTGCCGTTTCCTTTGTTGCCGTTCTCCCGCTTGATTTCTGTTAGCCCTTCTGGGCATAAAGTGTCTCCCAACTCCAATTTGAGTCCGGAGTTTAGGTCCATAAGTGTCTGGCGGTCGTATGACATACCCGCCAGTGATGATTTAATAAAAAAAGTCGAAAAAACAAACATAATAGCTAAAAATGTGCACAATCGTCGCGGAGCTAAACCAAAGGCGACTGACCGGGGTCGCGCCATGATACTTGATACTTGTTGTGGAGCCTGATGGCCGCTGGTATGAAGGACTGTCCAAGGCGGTTAGTTGAGTGTCTGGGGGGTATGAGTCTGTGGCTGAACGTGCTTCTCATCTTGATTAGCTCATCGTAGAGGGGGTGGGAGGGATTCTCCAGGATGGCAGCCAACTTCCTTCTCATCCCCCTCTCTGCCATCACCTCTAGTCTGACCAGCTCGACTCCCACCACAGAGCTAGCCTTCCTCACCAGCTTGTTTAGCTTGTTGGTGTCCCTCAAGTTGGTGTAGCCCCCCCAGCATGCCACAGCATAGAAGAGGATGCTGGCCCCTACAGACTGGTAAAATGACTGCAGCAGTCTATTGCAAACATTGAAGGACCTGTGTCTCCTCAGGAAGAACAGCCTGCTCTGTCCCTTCCTGTAGAGGGCCTCTGTGTTGTCCGACCAGTCCAGTTTATTGTTCAGGTGTACCCCAAGGAACTTATATGACTCCACCACCTCCACCTCCTCCCCTCGGATGGTGATGGGAATCGGGGGGGGCCTCTTCTTGCCCCTCCAGAAGTCCACCACCAGCTCCTTGGTCTTACTGGTGTTGAGTTGGAGGTGGATGCTGTCGCTCCACCCCACAAAGCTCTCCACCAGGACTCTATACTCCTCCTCATCATCCTCTGTGATGTAGCTTACGATGGAGGAGTCGTCAGAGAACTTCTGCAGGTGGCACCCGCTTGAGTTGTGGCAGAAGTCTGAGGTATAGAGGGTGAAGAGGAAGAGTGACAGCACAGTTCCTTGGGGGGCGCCGGTGTTGCTCACCAGTACGTCAGACTGACTGTCCTTTAGTCTGACGTACTGCGGTCTCTCAGTGAAGTAGTCCTTGATCCAGGCCACCAAGCCGTGCTCCAACTGCATCACAGAGAGCTTCTCTGCTAGCAGTGACGGCTGGATGGTGTTGAAGGCACTGGAGAAATCAAAGAACATAATCCTGACTGAGCTGCGCGGCTTCTCCAGGTGTGTGTACGCTCTGTGGAGCATATAGATGATGGCGTCCTCTACCCCGATGTTTGCCTGGTATGCAAACTGCAGGGGGTCGAGGGAGTCACACACCAGGGGCTTGAGGTGTTGCAGGACCAGTCTCTCGAACGTCTTCATGACGTGTGACGTCAGAGCGACTTCGTTGAGGGTGCTGGGTTGTCCCTTCTTGGGCACCGGGACGATGCAGGAGGTCTTCCAGAGCTGGGGCACCCTCTCCAGCCTCAGGGAGAGGTTGAAGAGATGTTGGAGCGGTGCTGCCAGCTCCTCTGCACATGCTTTGAGCACCCTGGGGTTGGTGTTGTCCGGTTCTCTGGCCTTATTCACACTAATCTTGGAGAGCTGCCTCCTGACCTGGCTGTTCGTGATGGTCAGGGTTGGGGCTGATGTCTCCATAGGTAGTGTGTTGTTGGCTGGGGTGATGGGGTTGGTGTTTGATGAGCAGGCTGCTGCTGCTGCTGTTGGGGGTGGGGTGCGGTTGCTGATGGGTGTGGGTGGGGGGGGGGGGGTACTTGATAGGTGGGAAGCGGTGCTGGTGTTGATGGGTGGGGGGAGGGGTGTAGGTAGGCCACTCTGGTCAAAGTGGTTGAAGAACGTGTTAAACTCGGTTGCACGCTCTGGGGGGCCCTCCACAGCCGTGCCCTGCTGTTTGTAATCTTCCTGACCCCCGCCCACACCTCCCTGGTGTTGTTGGCCTGTAGTCTTCCCTCCAGCCTGTCCTTGTAGTTGTCTTTGGCTGCCCTTAGCTCTTTTTTGAGCTCCCTTTGGACAGCCCTGGCCTGCTCAGTGTCCCCTGCCATGAAGGCCCTCTTTTTTCTGTTTAGCAGGTGTTTAATGTCCTTGTTAATCCAGGGTTTGTTGTTTGAAAAGCAGCGTACCTTTTTTGTGGGTACGATGCTCTCCTCACAGAATCTGATGTAGTCTGTGATGCAGTGGGATAGTCCATCAATGTCATCTCCATGGACCCTCTCAAACATGTCCCAGTCTGTCGACCTGAAACACTCCAGTAGCTCCTCCTCGACGTCGTCAGACCACTGTGGGACAGACCTGGTGGCCGGGGGCTGTCTCTTAATGATAGGCCTATATGTAGATACAAGCCTCACTAGATTGTGGTCTGACTGACCAAGGGGGGGCAGGGGAGTGGCGCTGAAAGCCTCCTTTATATTAACATACAGGAGGTCCAGTGTTTTGTCTCCCCTGGTTTTGCAGGTGACATACTGGGTAAAGTTTGTCAGGTTCTTGTTCAGTCTGACATGGTTGAAGTCCCCGTTGATAAAAATAAATCCGTCCGGGTGTTTTGTCTGGAGCCCCGCGACTGTGGAGTGTATGACGTCACTCGCCTGCGCCGCCACCACGCTCTGTGAGATGTAAACAGTCAGAGCCAGCACATAATTAATAATAATAATAATGCAGGACCTGCTCAGAGGTCTTTAATTGGCATTGGCTATTATCCACAACACACACACACCGGAACACACACGCATGCATTGTCTGTAGGATCGCTGATGCGATTCGTCTCTGCGATTAACCCATCCCATCGTCCTTCCCCCCAAGGGCAGCCGGGAGCAGACAGGCGTCAACGTGAGCCGCGCCAGGGGACCAATCCAAGTGCTCCTGTCCGTCTTCGCCAAGGACGCCACAGCGGTAGCGATCTGTTGTTGTGCATGTTTTTCCATTGGGTTTATCTTATCGGGGGGGAAACCCTTGCGAGCACGGGGAGAACATGCAAACTCCACACAGAAAGGCCTGGGAGATACCCCACCTGGGTACCTGGCATCATGGAAACCTGGTCCCCAAGCGGGAATCGAACCCTGGACCTTCTTGCTGTGAGGCGACAGTGTTAACCACTACACCACCGTGCCGCACATGTGTTATTTCTCGCAGTAAATAGTATGGGTGCAGACCCAGTGCCAATAGTTCGATGTCGGGGGAACAGATGCGTTCCTTGTCATAGTATTGTTAACTGACTACAAGAGGAGTATACGTTACGACATGTTTACGACAGTTACAGTAAGTGGGAGTGGCGCGAGAGGCAGGGATTGTTGGGATTGAGGAACCACCTGAGGTAGTAATAAAGCGTCTTGTTTACCAACCAACTGTTCCGTTGTCCGTTAATATCCAAGATATTACATAGTGTCAGAAGTGGTCGAGGATGGCAAAGTTTCAACCACCAGAGAGTTTTTGTTTCGAGAAACCCGCCGAATGGTCAGACTGGAAGAAACGGTTTACACGGTACAGGACAGCTACTAAGTTGGACAAAGAAGAAGGTCCAGTTCAAGTAAGCACGCTGGTGTATGCGCTCTGGAAGGAAGCAGAGAACATTCTCAGCTCTTTTACCTACGGGGAAGAGGAAGATGACTCGCAGTATGATGTTGTACTGGCGAAATTTGATGCATATTTCATCCCGAGACGCAACGTTATACATGAACGGGCGTGTTTCAACCAGAGAGTGCAGCGTGCGGGAGAGCGCGCAGAGACATTCATCCGCGCACTATATGAGCTGTCGGAACATTGCAACTTCGGAACGGCTCGTGAGGAAAACATAAGAGACAGAATCGTGGTTGGGATTCTAGATAAGGGTCTGTCTCAGAGGCTACAGCTGATCCCTAACCTCACTCTGGAGATGACTGTACAAGAGACGCGTCAATCAGAGGAGCTAAAAGCTCAAGTTAACCAGCAGGGGGAGCAGGCTTACGCCGTGCAAGAAGTAGCACAACGGCATAACAGAGGTGCAACACAGAAGTGACGGCACCCACAGAGAGAGAAGCGCCAGGAGAGAGAGAGTGAGAATGACCACAGGAAGTGCTGGCGGTGCGGCAAAATGCCACACAGTCAGCAGGATGACTGCCCAGCAAGGAGGTCTAACTGCAATAATTGTGGGAAGAGTGGACACTGGGGAAAAGTGTGCAAAAGCAAGCAGGTGAGGGAAGTGACTGAGGGTGAGGGATCAGAAGATGGACAGTATTATTATCTGGGCTCAGTTAATAGCATGCCTCAAAATGATAATGAATGGACAGTCACATTAGAGATTGGCAGCTCACCTGTAGAATTTAAAATAGATACTGGAGCCGATTGTTGTATCATAAGTGAAACTGTGTACAAAACACTGGAGCCAAAACGGGTCCTACATAGGCCAAAGAAGGTGCTGAGTGGTCCAGGGGGTGGATTGAACTGTTTAGGGCAGTTTATGACTCAGACCAGCTACAAGGGGAAAACATACACATGCAGGCTCTATGTCATTAGAGGGCAGAGTGTGAATAACCTACTCAGCAGGCCAGTAGCTGTACAGATACAGCACTCAAAACTCAAACCTCTCATGCCTCTCTACCACTCTCTACCACTCCTCTATTGTTCTTGACCGGGCCAGATTTCACACCTCCACTTCCTCCCACAGGCTGGGCAGATTTTCATCTTAAATTTTTATTCGTCCCAAATGTCCCAGCCCCATCAGATTTCTTAGCTTTTTTCACTGTTTACTTATCATGCATTGCAACACTAATATATGGTCAGTACCCCAAGTCAGACTGCCCATATACAAATTATTTTGGGGGTCTGAGGGCAGTAGCCCCCGACCCCCTCCCTGGGGAAGCACTTAAGTTAACTACCCTCCCTTTGTTCCCCCAGCCAACACCCCCGGAAAATTAACACCTGAGTAGACTTAAGTGGCACACAAGCAGCGACAAGCAGCAGACAAGCAGCAGAATTGGTTTGATTTTTGAGCGCTGCGTCTGTAGCTATGGGGTTAGTAAAGCGAGTGGGCGAGGTCAACACCAGTGAACAGGAGTTTGGCCTACTGAAAACACAGCCTGTGAAGATAGCTCTAAAGGCAGTATGCACAGCACGCCGGGTCCCCATACCGCTCCTGAGTGCAGTGAAAGAGGAGTTGGAGAGGATGGAAGCCAACGACATCATTGAAGCCGTGACTGACCCAACAGTGTGGTGCGCACCCATGGTGCCAGTCCCGAAAAAGTCTGGAAGAGCACGCATCTGTGTGGACTTAAAGAAGCTTAATAAGGCTGTCAAAAGGGAGAGATTCATCTTGCCGACATCAGAGGGGATGGTAGCTCAGCTCAGCGGCTCCACAGTCTTCTCATCACTTGACGCAGCGTCAGGGTTCTGGCAGATCCCACTGGACAAAGACAGCCAGAGGTTGACCACCTTCATCACACCGTACGGAAGGTACTGTTTCAAACATCTTCCCTTTGGGATAAGCAGTGCACCTGAGATATTTCAGAGGAAGATGGTGGAGACGCTGGCAGGGCTGGACGGCGTTGCCGTCTACATGGACGACATCATCATCCATGGCAGCAACACCAGCGAACATGATGAGCGGCTGCAGAAGGTTCTGGATCGGCTAGAGTCTGCAGGCCTGAAGCTGAACAATGAGAAGTGTGTGCTGAGAATGGAGGAGCTGCACTTCCTGGGTCAGGTGATCAACAAAGATGGTGTACGACCCGACCCAGCCAAAGTGTCTGCAGTCAGCAAACTGGAACAACCAGAAAACGTGCAGGAACTAAAGAGAGCACTTGGCATGATCAATTACCTCGGGAAATATATTCCAGACCTCGCCACAGTGGGCCAGCCACTATATGCACTGTTAAAAGCAGACTCAGTGTGGATGTGGGGTCCGGCGCAACAAGCAGCCTTTGAGCGAGTTAAAGAGCTCCTCACAACGTCACCTACCCTGGTGTACTATGATGTTAACAGGAGCACAGTGGTCTCAGCAGACGCAAGCAGTTATGGGATAGGCGGTGTCCTGCTGCAGCTCCATGGCGAGGACTGGAGACCAGTAGCATACTGCTCAAGGCGACTGAGCGACGCTGAAACCAGGTACGCTCAGATAGAGAAAGAGTGCCTGGCGAGCGTGTGGGCGTGTGAGAGGTTTCAGATGTATCTCTACGGCCTGCCAGCATTCAAACTGATTACGGATCACAAACCCCTCATCCCACTGATGAACTCCAGGGATCTCGACAATGTGCCACTCGGCTGCCAGCGACTCCTCATGCGGTTGATGAGGTTCAACCCGGAGGCTGAGTATGCGCCGGGGAAAACTCTGGTGGTGGCAGACACACTGTCCAGGAGCCCACAGGCAGACAAGGGGCTCAGTAGGGACACAGACGTGGAGTGTTACGTAGCAGCTGTGATGAGCAACATTCCAGCATCGCCGAAAAAGATAGACAGCATCCGCGCGGAGACGGCGGCGGACGAGCAGCTCCAAGAAGTGATCAGGTACATACAAGAGGGGTGGCCTGAACACCTAGCACATATAAACACCTGTGTTAGGGAGTACTTTCCTGTTAGGAATGAACTGTCTATGCACGATGGGGTAGTGACCAGAGGGAGTAGAATAGTGATACCAGGGAGATTGAGGTCGGATATACTAGAACGCATACATGAGGGCCATCAAGGTCTTAACAAGTGCAGAGACAGGGCCAACACTTCGGTGTGGTGGCCTGGCATAGCCACACAGATCACACACAAAGTTGAGAACTGCATGTACTGTTGTGAGCAGAGGAGAGCACAGAACAGGGAGCCTCTCCTGTCAACACCTCTCACAGACAGGCCGTGGAAGAGAATTGGCATAGATTTATGTGAACATGAGAGAGAGTTACCTAGTCATAGCTGACTACTACTCTAGATACCTGGAGATACTCCACATGCCTACCACGACTAGTGCACATGTGATCTTGAAGCTGAGAGCCACGTTTGCCCGGCACGGAATACCGGAGGAGGTTGTCAGTGACAACGGACCGCAGTTCAGCAGTGATGTCTTCAGAGGCTTTGCCTGTGACATGGACTTTAAGCACACAACCTCTAGTCCCCACAACCCACAAGGAAACGGTTATGCTGAACGTGCAGTTCAAACGGCCAAGGGGATTCTGAGACAAAAGGACCCCCTACTTGCTTTAATGGTTTACCGTTCTTCTCCACACAGCAGTACGGGTGTCAGTCCGGCAGAGCTCCTAATGGGCAGGAAAATCAGGACGACACTGCCCACTCTGGCCAAGAACCTGCAACCAAGGTGGCCGAACAAACATCACGTCAGAGCTCGAGATGCTGCGGAGAAGAGCAAACAGGCCTTCTACTATAACAAACGCCATGGCGTGAGAGAGCTCACACCACTGCAGCGAGGAGACCATGTTCTCACCAGACTGGACAATCAAAAGACCTGGTCCACACCTGCAGTAGTGGCAGGTGAGAGCGTTACACAGAGGTCTTATCTCATCGAGACAGAGCATGGTGCTCTGTACAGGCGTAACCGTCGACATCTCCAAGCGGTGCCCGTAGCGGGGCCTCCAGCGAATGATGACACAAATCCCGGGAATGACACACCTGACATTCAGATGAGCCCAAACCATGGCTCGCCTGGTCCAACAAGGAACACTGATGGACTGATCCAAACCAGGTCTGGTAGACCTGTTAAACCTGTCCAGAGACTTGACCTGTGAGGGGAGAGTTCAATAATAATTTTTTTTGAAGGGTGTTGATATAAAAAAAAGGAAAAAAAGGGAGATGTCATGGTTATTGATATGTGTTGATACTGTTAAAGAGAAGATATCAAAGTTATTGATATGTGTTGATATTGTTAAAGAAAGATATCTAAGTTATTGATATGTGTTGATATTGTTAAAAGGAAAAAGGGAGATGTCATAGTATTGTTAACTGACTACAAGAGGAGTATACGTTACGACATGTTTACGACAGTTACAGTAAGTGGGAGTGGCGCGAGAGGCAGGGATTGTTGGGATTGAGGAACCACCTGAGGTAGTAATAAAGCCTCTTGTTTACCAACCAACTGTTCCGTTGTCCATTAATATCCAAGATATTACATTCCTTAATGGTGATGTGCCCTGGGTGGCACCATTTGGAATTAACAAAGACAACAAGCCCTTCGCCTCTCCTCTTACCGCTTTGTTTACCCCTGTCGGCGCGCACCGCCGTGAAGCCCTCTTGTTCAATGATACTGTCCGGGATGTTATCATTCAGCCAGGATTCTGTGAAGCACAGTAGGCTCTCCTCCCTGTACTCACGTTGGTTGTTCATCAGGGCTGAGAGCTTGTCTGTCTTGTTGGCCAGCGATCGCACGTTTCCCATAACGATAGAGGGCAGGTAAGGCTTAAATCTCCTGATATCCTTTCTCCTGTCCCTCACGATTGTGCCAGCTCGCTTCCCCCGTCTGCGTATCCTTCGGCTGGCACTTAAGATTCAGTTCCCTTCTGCTGTGCTTCTGCCACCCTTCTACCACTTTAGAACTAGCACTCAGGTGTTATATTTTGGGGGTGACTGAGCTGACCCCAAAAAAGAACAAATGGAGGATACTTAACTTAAGTGCTCCCCCAGGGAGGGGGTCGGGGGCTACTGCCCTCAGACCCCCAAGATACTTTTTTATAAGTGGGTTCGGGGCAGTCTGACTTGGGGTACTGCCCATATATTAGTGTTGCAATGCATGATAAGTAAACAGTGAAAAAAAGCTAAGGAATCGGATGGAGCTGGGGCGTTTGGGACAAATACAAATTTAAGATGAAAAAGTCTCCCCAGCCTGATACACCGTGGGAGGCAGTGGAGGTGTGAATGCTGGCCCGGTCCAGAACAATAGGAGTCACAAAATCAGTTTGGCTCATAGAGTGGTGGAGGAGCAGTAGAGGAGCAGTAGAGGTTTGATTTTTCAGTGCTGGATCTGTAGGATATGATCAAGAGGAATGAAGACACGTGTTGCTCAGTTTAACTCCACAACTCCTCTCAGAGCTTTATTGTAGCAAGCCTTTCAATTCAACTTTAGTTATTCAAAAACATATTTACAAAAAATGGCAGCAAAACAAAAACAAACATACATACAAATACACAAAACACAGACAGAGACATAAAAGGCAAAGTGGGGCAAGGAGATACATTTGAGCTGCAGAAAACTAGATTGAATGGGATTGGGGGAGATTGGAGGGTAGGGTAAAAAGGCAGACAGAGAATGGAAGGTGAGGCTCCGCAGGAGGTCGCTGGGCAGAGAAGGTCAAGTTAAAAAATATTAAATATCATTTACATATGCCTCTTGGGTTCAATCTCAATGGTTGTTCAGATATTCACAAACCTGTTAAGCCTGCTTTTCTTTATCATAAATCGATCAATAGAGACGGTATTAGATCCCCAATTATCATATCATGGGATATCATTGGAAAGCCACACTCATTGGCTACAACCCTGTGCAAAGATCTTCGAAGATTGACGGAGCTAGAGCCCCGGGAGTCGGGGGTGGTAATGTGTACTTTTGCGTACTTTGGTGCACGCCTCACATATCGGCATGTAACTCGAGAACCGCTGAACGGATATTGTCACCTGAAAGGGCAATCGACAGGCAACAAATAGGGCGTTAATTCATTCTATATATTGTATTAAAAGAAATGCACACCGAGCCACTAGAGGTCGGCAACGAATCGTCCACATGTGGGCCCTTGGATGTTAAGAGGTTAATGTTTAAAAAAATTATAATGTGTAGCCAAGAGTAAAGACCATAACCCTATCAAAAACAGTAGTCAAAGTGTATATTTTCATTTTTACCGATGTTTTATACGATTTATCGAAAATACGAATTTATCGGAAAATGCTATTTTCGTAAAAAACGTAAATCCAGATTCAACCCTGCCATTGGAAAGAGGAGCATTTTCCCTATCCATTGATGTATGATTTGGCCATAATAAGGTGAAATTCAAGGTCAGATATGAATTTATAATTAAAATCGATTATCATTAATTACTGTATCTACAAATCCTTCTGTTTAATCATCTTCCTGCGGTTCAAGTACTAGTCTTACAAGTTCTGATATTTGTCTAACAGAGAAGTTCTTAGCAGTTGATGAGAACAGGAAAAATCTTCAGCTTGGCGGAGTCTTCTGGTATACTGGAAGCTTGCGTCTTGGTTCTCCTCGTTCGTGTGTTCTGCTTTCTCCAGAGCGGTGCTTTTTTAAACTATTAGGCCCGGCCCCTTGCAAGTGTCGTCATTGATGACACCCGCAAGTGGCCAGCCAATGGCACTTGTCTGCAGCCATTTTGGTGATGTCTAGAGGCAACCAAATACCTCCTTGTTTCATATCTTTAAGAGAATTTGGTTATCCGGATTTAAACCTTAGAATTAGTTATTTCGAATTAGCCTATGGATATTATTTTGTAACTCTTAAAGAGCAGTCTATTGCTACTTTCCTCGAAACCTGTACTATCTGTTTTAGCTGAAAAAACATTAAAGGCATTTCCAATCATGTGGTTATTGCAGTTTTAATTCAAACATACTTTAATAGTGTTAGACATCTCTCAGTATCAATAGAACACAACAGTTATAATTGCTTAGAACCTGTAAATAGAATTGTCTCTAAATTAATCGTCACAGTATACTAATTAACAGCTGTTTCATATCACTGGATTTATCTATAAGAATTATAATCAATGCCGTTACTTTAACTATTTCCCTATTTTAGTCCTTTTTTATCCACTTTTCCATTTATTCTAAGGAGGAGTTTTGTTTGTCTGTTACAAAGTGGTCACTCTAGGACAGCTGCTTGAAAGTGTAAGATCGAGTGTCCTTTGAACTGTGGTCTTTTTGGGCCATAAATACCTGAAGTTCTATCTAAACATCTCTTAACGGCTTTAGGCTAAGCCTGGCCTGGTCAACCACCTCATTTGGTCACAGCTGGCCGAGTTCTACAGAAGCTTTAGTTATTTATAGCTTTCTTATCAACAAACCATCTGTTTTTGGTTTAGCCCTGTTTTGAAATGGCCTTATGGACGTAACTTCCACTTCTCAAGTTTCAAGTTTCAAGTTTCTTTAATAGTTGTCATACAGAAGTACAGAATACTTTTATACAAAATGCTTCTTACTGTTACGCTCCAGAGACTGTGCAAGACAAGATAAGTATGAAATAAAATAACATAGTATAGTATGTAAATTAGAAGTAAAAAATGAGGTCACAGTGTTCAGTATAGACATATGTACAATGTTCGATGCAGAATAGACGTAACTGAGTTACCATATAATATACAATACTATGCAGTGTACTAATATACAATACCATATAGTGCAAGGCAGAAATGGGATGAGGTGCAATTTAGGTACAATTTACAGTAGGTGTACGAGTTGTAGTGCAAATCCTTTATCAATAAATATAAAGTGTGTTTGTGTGATATAAAGTGTGGAGACTGACTTCTCTTATTGTAATGTCTCCTATGAGACTTGTCTGTCTAAGGCTATATTAACCTGTTCCACCCGACAGGACCGGTACCGGGCCCAAAATTTGATTTATGTGAATGATCTTGCAAATGCATCCAGTTTATTGTCACCTATATTATTTGCTGATGACACAAATCTCTTCGTCACTGACAAGAATCTTGATTCCCTTATTGATAAAGCAAATTCTGGACTTATCCATTTTTCCTATTGGTTTCAGTTAAACAAGCTATCACTCAATGTCAAAAAATCTAACTTCATTATTTTTAGAAATAAGAACAAAAACATTTCAGACGGAACCAAGATTTGTATCAATAACAATGAACTTGCACAAGTTTCATCAGTGAAATTCTTAGGTGTCAGTATCGATGAGAAACTCTGCTTTAAGAATCATTGTGAAATTGTTTGCAAGAAGGTTTCAAAATTGTTGGGCATTATAAAAAGGGTTAAAAAACAATTTACTAGCACATTACTAACTTTGTATTACAGTTTAATTTATCCTCACATCTTTTACTGCAATATAATTTGGGCCAGCACTTACCCATCTTACTTACAAACAATCCATAGAGCTCAAAAATCCTTTGTAAGAATTGCAACCAACTCTTCTTATTTAGCCCCAACCAAACCATTATTTAAAAAACTGCAACTACTCACAATTTATGAGGTCAACAAGTATCAAACAGGGGTTCTTATGTACAAAATAATTGGTCTTCCTTTATCTTTGCCAAATTTTTTTCAAACTTATTTTGAGTTTAATTCTCATTATCATGCACATCTCACAAGAAGAAATAAAGACTTACGCATTCCTTTCTGTAGGACCTCTGTTGCCAAATTCTCATTTGTTTATCAAGGTGCAGTGATGTGGAATGATATACAAAATCTAATAGAAACATGTTCCACTTTAAATATATTTAAAGTATGCTTAAAAAAGAACTACAGATCCTGTCGTCTATAGTATCCATGTGTATTTGTGTAAAGTATTTTTATTTATTTTTTTCCCAACATTATAATAATGCTGTATTGTATGTATGTGTGTATGAGAGAGGGATATGCGCATGTGTTTGTGCATAATGTAGGGGGGGGGGGGGGGGTGTTTTTGTGTAGTTATCCTATATAGGTTTAAGAGGGGAGGTCGCTTATAAGCCCTTGGGTTTTTTTTACCTTTCCTGCACATTTGAACTGTTCTTCTTTTTACTTATTTTATTCCAGAATGTATGTTTGTAAGTGCGAATAACAATAAAAAAAATAAAAATAAAAATGGCAAAAAATTAGCGATTTTAAAATCAAACGTATTCAAGTATTAACATCACTAACATGTCACAAAAGCATGTAGAATGTATATTATCATCAATACGTTAGTTTAGCAATAGGTTAAAAGTGCCATTAGATCGTTTTAAGTTTTCGATTTACTGAAGTCTATTGCGAGACGGCAACCATTTTGGCAATTTTGAATGATGGGAATTGTAGCCTTTTTGTGGCCATTTTGTGGAGGGCATCTATAGCTGTCGATCAGCGTTGGAATTTTTCCGAACTACACTTCCTGGCAGATTCTATGGGGGTTCAAAGTTCAGCGTTCTGAATGAATTATATCAATAACTGTTATTATTCGGGATAATAAGCCACAAAAGGTAACGTTTTTGACAAATATTGAAACGCAGTTAGTTTCTCCTCCCTATTGTTAGCATGTAGCAACAATTAGATCTGAAATTAGTTTCAAAATGGTTGCACTGTGGTGAAAAAAAAAGTACAGTAAATTACAGTAGATATCATTATCTTTTCTTATGCACGCCTGGTGATACTAAATCCAAATTGAACTCAGGCATTTGAAAGATAATATATGTATATGTAACGGTTGTGACAACGTCACCTCAAACTTCGATGCCCCGAGTGGGAGTCGAACCCCGGTCTCCCACACCGCAGGCAGCAACACAGACCGCTATACCAAGAGGTGAATCCACTTCTAAGTGCTGGGTCTATGCGTCTTTTGAGGATGTGAGAGTGAGTTTAACCCATAGCACAGCTACTCACCCCAGCCCTTCTTGACTGCGCTTCACGATACCATCCGTTACACTCACCCTCTCAAACTCACTCCACTCCACCCAAGGCATCCGGGTCACGGCACCATTGTAACGGTTGTGACAACGTCACCTCAAACTTCGATGCCCAGAGTGGGAGTCGAACCCCGGTCTCCCACACCACAGGCAGCAACACATACCGCTATACCAAGAGGTGAATCCACTTCTAAGTGCTGGGTCTATGCGTCTTTTGAGGATGTGAGAGTGAGTTTAACCCATAGCACAGCTACTCAACCCAGCCCTTCTTGACTGCGCTTCACGATACCATCCGTTATATATATATATAAATGTGCGAATTGGCTATGATAAGGTAATTTATAAGCCTCCTATTCTATATTCTATAATAATATTTCAAATTGCATTGGTCCGGATGGGAGAATTCAGTACTGTATCTACAGAACCTTCTGTTTAATCATCTTCCCTTTATTAATTTCCTTTGATTTTTTTGTACACATGATCTCAAGAAGGTACTGAACGAGATCAGTGGCAGTTTTTTATGTTTGGTCATTATTAGCATGGTGTTATTCACTGTCAAAGATGCAAAGAAAAATCATAATTCATATTCTCCTTTGTTTCATCACAATTTAAGCAAGCCTACACTCTTAAAAAAAAATGTATTTTTACGGGACTTTCAATGTATTATTTTACAGATTACTTTTGTTTTTCTACTTTAAGTGTAAATCCCATAAAAATACAGGAAATTCCATAAAAATACAGTAAATAACCTTTAATACAAATATTAACCATTAAATAAAGGTTGTAATCTGTAGATTGATTTAATAAGAAATTATCTTTTTTTTACAGGATTATTCCATTGCTTAATTGTCTTGAATGTTAAATTACATGTAAAACACCTAGAATATACATCATTTTACTGTATGTGAAAATAAGGCAACTTTCTGTTTTTTTGCTGTTAAACTTTAAATGTAATGTTAAATAATGTTAAAAAAGAGAATAATATAATTAAAAAACAGTAAAAACCTTCAGTTATTCTACAGGTAATTCTTTTTAAATACATGTATTTGCTTAATTGTGTTGAATGTTAAATTACATTGAATTGTATGTAAAAACACATAAGATACTCATCATTTTACTGAATGTGAAAATAAGGCAACTTTCAGTATTTAAAAAAAATACGATCAAACTCCTTCAATAAAGTGACAGAACTTAAAGTTCAGCAGTGAAACACTGTTATTTCACAGGTTTTTCCTACATTTATGATGAAACACCTTCAATTAAGTGACATAACTTAAGTTCAGCAGTGAAACACTGTTATTTTACAGGTTTCCCAATAATTATTACAATCAAACTCCTTCAATTAAGTGACAGAACTTCGTTCAGCAGTGAAACGCTGTTATTTGGCAGGTTTTTCCTACATTTATGATGAAACACCTTCAATTAAGTGACATAACTAAAAGTTCAGCAGTGAAATACTGTCATTTGACAGTATTTTCCTAAATTATTACGATCAAACTCCTTCAATTAAGTGACAGAACTTAAAGTTCAGCAGTGAAACACTGTTATTTCACAGGTTTTTCCTACATTTACGATGAAACACCTTCAATTAAGTGACATAACTTAAGTTCAGCAGTGAAACACTGTTCTGTATCGTTAGTGGCTTAGCTTGGCATCGCCTTCTGCACTATCTCGCGTACGTGCACGCGTACTGAATAAACCACAAATGTACCTCTAATACCAGTATTAGTCTGACCACACCCCTCATCAGCTTACCTTCATAAGCAGGTGTGTGGTCACCTGCTCTCCTCCTTCTCGCTTTCACCACAAGGAAGAGGTGCCTCGGTAGATCCCCACACTTGACACCATGATGGAAGAAATTGGATTAGGAACAGCTTGGGAAACAAGGATACGTTGACATCATATCTTTATTTTCTCTCTCACTATTTTCGAGAAAATACGGCGATATTGTCTTCGTACTGGAGTGTCTAGAAGATGATGATCATTCTACAAATCCTCCACCGGTTTTCGTATTGGGAGCACGCCGCTGCATGCTTCTCAACTGCAGTTCCTTGCTGTGTTTGTTGGGGTGAAACCTGTCAGGCCACAGCTGAACTGTCGGACATGCCGCTGTTGTGAGGAGCGGTGCGTTCCAGGTTGGGTGAGTAGTGTTTGCTGGCGGGCTCCACTTGTCTGTTAGTGCTATGGGGGCTACTAGACAAAGTTTATGGAAACCGGCCCCAGGCTAGGGTCCTTTGTTTAGCCGTCTAGGCGACAGAAGGCCTTGGTCTGGCGACCATTATAGTTTTAACTAGTGGGCCGCGACCATTGACACTGGTGATCCCTGTGTGTTCTGGACGAGTGGATTCTCTCTGTCACCGTGTTAAGACCCCATCTTTCATATCCAAATGAGAGTATTCCTTCACGAGGGGATATGTGCATGTAATGTGCGATAGCGGCAGATTCATGTTCAAAGTCAGCTATACAGGCCAGTTGGTACTGTGCTGATTCCGCCGGACGTGTTAATGTCACCGTTGTGAAGCGGTGTTGACGTCTTGTTTTCTCTTTTCTCTTACAAAGTGAGGAGGGTTCAGAACGGCGGCCTGTCTGGGTGAGTGTTATGTCATTGTTTACATGTTCATAGCTTACGGTTAGCCGGTCGGTGGCCTGGCGCGGGGTGGCTTGGCTTCTCGCGCGCCGCCGGGAGCTCGCTCCTGATCGCGTGCGTCGTAGATCGGCGTCTCGCGAGCGGAAGCGATAGCACCCGAACGGTTGGAGCAGCCGTTAGCTTGATGCTATTCTGTTGAACGTGCTTTGATTTTTAACATGTTTTACACTCTTGACCACGACGTCATCCTTGACAGGGGATGTTCGTCAACCCTGCCTGAGCCTAGACGGGGATTGCGTCAACAAAGAGGGCTGTGTTCTACGGTGGCTTGTGACTGCACTTCGCTGATCTGCGTTCCGGGCAGGTACGGGGTTGGCCAGACCCTCATAACACGTCTTCTGGTTTTACCTTGCTAAATGTATTGTGAATGACGGTGTTTTTTCCCAAAACGTGTGTTGTTGCAATGCATTTGAGATACGTTGCGGGTTGTGTGTGAGCTGTTTTTGTCACTGGCAGTAGCTTCTCCGTGCAGGTCGTGATGTATTGATCTGGTTGTTGTGTGAGAAACATCATGGTGTTTATGTGTACCGTGTACTCACTACTAAGGCAACTAACCTATGAAGCTATGCTTGGTGACGAGTGAGTAAAAGAATGTTCTTTCTCAGACTGTAATGACAATGGACAGTGAGTTCACACATTAACAGGTTTTCCTGTTTTAACTGGCCGTATTGAGGGTAAAATAGGAGGATTGTGTTTTTCCCCCCCCGGTTCCCTGGGGACTTTATCACCTCCTATCAGACATGTTGTGCATTAATTGTGTCTTTTGTGTGGTAGGGATACGATGTAACTCTCAGCTTGATTGCTGAGGTTGTGCTAAATCTGCTGGAGAAACTTATTTCCTAAAGGGAAATTGGTTTGGTTGCTGTCATGTGTGCTTAGCAAGGCCTGTGGTCGATACTAATCAAGAATGATGTATTCTCTCATTGTGATGATGATGGGTTGTGTGTGTCATGTGACCTACAACTGGGTTGTACTGGCCACAGAAGCACATGTGTATGTTGGACCGGGGTTCTTAGAGCCCTCTCTATTCTGTGTTTTTCCTTAGTAAAAATCAGATAGCAGGTTAGCTCGTGCGCTGTGTGGAGCTGTGAAACGCTTCATAGAGCTGACTATGACTGTGTCATATTCTCTTTTTGTCGTTACGTCGTATCATGGGTGTGGGGTCGTAAAGGGGTGAACTGGTAACCTTTCCTCTCCCCATTGTTCTGTCGGTCAGGGGTACACCCCCTGTCCTTCAAGGTTCCCGTCACGTGGCGGTTCGGCACGTTACGGGGGGGGGGGGGGGGGGGGGGGGGGAGGGAGTTCCTGGTCCCACGGCCTGGTATATTGGGCGTGTGCACCGCAGGAATTCCCCCGCCATAGAGTACGTCACCGTGCGCGTCTCTGTTGGTAGGACTTCCGTGTGCTGTTCAGGTCCATGTGATGGATCTGTTTTCAGGGGGGGTGGTCAGGGCTCCTCCTCACCAAGCGCCTACTCAGGCCTTCTGTGAGTTCGGACTCCTTCTTCCATGTGATCCATGTGAGGAAGCCTCCATCAGAGTACAGAGCCTTCCTCCTCAGATTGTCAAAGTGAGTGGACCCTCTAGAAGGGTCCTTTTCTATTGTATGTATATTCGATTCAATTCGTTTATTGAGTGTGTATGGGTTCGGTGCCTCTTCCCCGGAGGCCCTAAAACCAGTTTTTTACATGGCTCAAGGTGCAATATATTCTTTTCAATCTGTACAGCTCGCGTGGGAAGTCTCTCTGGGGATCCCCGTCTCTTTCCTATGGGAGGGTGGTGGGATGTGAAAATGTGAACATTTTTTACCCCGGCTGTGTAGACTGGGATACATACTGTTGATGCTTCCTTCTTTCTATTCCAGAAGTGTTGGAGTTAGGGAGTGTCACACCCCTCTTGTCGTTCCCCTGGGCGCCTTGGGGATTCAATGACAGGTCTAAATAGCCTGTTCATTGATGGGGGTGTGTCCCGACGCACGTATAGTGCTAGCTCGCTGTAAACAGGCGATTGACTGGCACGCCTTAGTTGCTTGTGGTTGAAACAGCGTTTTTATAAAGCAACTGAGATGGGGGTTTTTCCTCTTCCGGCGACCACATCCCATGACCTGGGTGGGTTGTCGACGGATCCTCGTTCATGTCTGGGGGATGATGACGGGATGGATCTGAACATATGTAGTGGGGTCTCACGCCCTTGGGGTGGGCCACCAGGCGCGGTTCGTCCCGACGTCTGGGTGGCGCCTTCTTTTCATGTTAAGATCAACACGCATATCTGCCCTTCTCCTGGAGTAGGCATGTCGGCGTGGTTAGGGCACGGGACTGGTTCTGGTCACGCTGGTCCAGATCAGTTGAACCCGTTGTCCGCCGGGGATGCAGATCTGCTGTTCTGGTACCCTGAGGGACTTGGGCTTTTTTCAGGGGGAAAAATGCCAGGTCGGTCTGGGTGTCACAGGGTTAAGCGCTATGGAGACCCTGGTTGGGTATGTTTTTACTCAGCACTGTCGTCATGGCTTACAGCCATGCCATTCTGTACGCGCTCGATCTCGTCGGATCTCGGCCGCTACACAGGTTGGTCCTGGTTAGTACTTGGTTGGGAGACCGCCGGGGAATACCAGGTACGGTGTGCTTAGGGGCTGGTTCTCCATTGTTTTTCGCTCCTCTCTCACGCATGGCGAAGAGGGGCCTGTGGGGGTGGTTTTTTGACCTCCTCTGGTGACCCTGTGCTTCCCGTACCGCCAGGCCCGGTCCGAAGTGATGTTTGCGACCCGTAGGCCTGGGTTAACCCTTTTTGGAAACTGAAACGCTTGTACTGCGGTATAGCCGGTGTATACCCGCAGGTGTGTTTTGGAGTTTTTTCTTGAGGGGTTATAGGAACAACCACCGCATTGGGTAACACCGAGGTGGTTGATTCCCTGGTGTGTTGGAGCAGTGTCAACTCCCGGGTTCACCGGTTGAGGGTGCCCCTGCACGTTCATGACGTCTGCCAATCGTGTCAGCCTTCTCTGCCTCGACCCCTCTGGGTGGGGGTTGTTGAATGGAGGCTTGGTCATGCAACACCGCCAGCTTACGCTCCTTCCGCCGGGGCGGCTGTGTTCAGCTGTCCCCTCTGGCGCCTGTCTCGTCCGCAGTCTCCAGGCTAGGGTTAACAGCCTGTTGCCTGGTTTTTCCCCGGTGCGCTGCCTGCTTCCGTTGGTTAACCTTTTTTGTGTGCTTACGGCCATGCTGACTGCCTATTCTGCAGGGTCAGTGTGCCAGGCGGTGTACTATTGGGGGGACGGGGCCCGCTCGGCTTACTGGCCTGGTTGGTTTTGCCTGGGAATACCAGGTGCGGTAACTGAGGGGCCTTTGTCCGAATACGCTGGCGATGTGGGGGGCGGGGCACTACGTGCCCACCTGGTGGGGTCTTGATGCTGGCATCATGGACTTCTCCGGGCCCCCGTTCCAGGGAGTCCAGTCCTTTTGGTGGGTCTGGGTCTTCCTTCGTGCTCCGCTGCTACGGCCTTGCCACGGGGTTGGGTTTGCCCTTGGCCCCGTGATTCTGGGGGCAGTAACGAGGTTGTTCCTCCGTTCGTTCCCGGGTGGCATGCGGGTTGTGCGTGTGTGTAGTCGTGGGTCAAGCCACGGTCTGCTCACCCTGTGCGTTGAGTTGCTTGAGTGCCTCTTCGCACGGTCGGGTCCGTCGCCCTCCCGTGACGTCCCTAATAGGGGGGCTACCCTCCATTAGGGGGGGTCGGGGGGGCTCGGCCCTCCCTGTTCTGATGGTTTTGGGGGGCTGTCAGCGGGGTGTATTTGTCAGCCAAGTGGCTCCGCTTGGCCTCCCTTGTGCAGAAGGCGATGCCAAGCTAAGCCACTAACGATACAGAACGTTAGGTTATGACTATAACCAAGTTCTGTTAGTTAGGGGCGATGCTTGGCATCGGACGCCGCTGCAGCCCTTGTCCTCACCTTGTGGTGAAAGCTTGGGAAGGAGGAGAGCAGGTGACCACACACCTGCTTATGAAGGTAAGCTGATGAGGGGTGTGGTCAGACTAATACTGGTATTAGAGGTACATTTGTGGTTTATTCAGTACGCGTGCACGTACGCGAGATAGTGCAGAAGGCGATGCCAAGCATCGCCCCTAACTAACAGAACTTGGTTATAGTCATAACCTAACGTTATTTTACAGGTTTCCCCATAATTATTACAATCAAACTCCTTCAATTAAGTGACAGAACTTCGTTCAGCAGTGAAACGCTGTTATTTGGCAGGTTTTTCCTACATTTATGATGAAACACCTTCAATTAAGTGACATAACTAAACGTACAGCAGTGAAATACTGTCATTTGACAGTATTTTCCTAAATTATTACGATCAAACTCCTTCAATTAAGTGACAGAACTTAAAGTTCAGCAGTGAAACACTGTTATTTCACAGGTTTTTCCTACATTTACGATGAAACACCTTCAATTAAGTGACATAACTTAAGTTCAGCAGTGAAACACTGTTATTCTACAGGTTTTTCCAAAATGATTACAATCAAACTCCTTCAATTAAGTGACAGAACTTCGTTCAGCAGTGAAACGCTGTTATTTGGCAGGTTTTTCCTACATTTATGATGAAACACCTTCAATTAAGTGACATAACTAAAAGTTCAGCAGTGAAATACTGTCATTTGACAGTATTTTCCTAAATTATTACGATCAAACACCTTCAATTAAGTGACATAACTTAAGTTCAGCAGTGAAACACTGTTATTTTACAGGTTTCCCCATAATTATTACAATCAAACTCATTCAATTACATTTTACATTTACATTTAGTCATTTAGCTGACGCTTTTATCCAAAGCGACTTACAAGTTCTGTACGACAAGCCATCAGGAAGGGCACAACTCTATCAGCTGAGTAACAATGTTCATCAAAGTGTTGAGTGGTACAGTGTAGGTTAGTTTATTAGGACAAGTGCATGACAGTACGGTTAGTTAGGGTTAGATTTTTTTTTTTTTTTTTTTTTTTCTTTTTTTTTTATTCAGATAATGGTTGAAGAAGTGCGTCTTTAGTCGACGGCGAAAGATTGGACGTGATTCGGCTGTCCTAACTGGGGTGGGTAGTTCATTCCACCATTGTGGGGCAAGGACTGAGAATAGGCGACTTCTCTTTGATGACCCTCCCGGAGCTTGGATAGGAGTAGGTCTGAGGCGGCCAGAAGATGCAGAGCGTAGGGGTCTTGAGGGTGTGTAGTTAGACACCATTGACCGGAGGTAGGCGGGAGCGGTTCCCTTTGCCGCACGGTATGCTAGGTCGAGGGCCTTGAAGCGGATTCGTGCAGCAATGGGGAGCCAGTGCAGGTCCCTAAGAAGTGGGGTGACATGGGCCGACTTCGGTAGGTTTGAGATCAGGCGGGCCGCTGCGTTCTGAATTAAGTGACAGAACTTTGTTCAGCAGTGAAACACTGTTATTCTACAGGTTTTTCCAAAATGATTACAATCAAACTCCTTCAATTAAGTGACAGAACTTAAAGTTCAGCAGTGAAACACTGTTATTTCACAGGTTTTTCCTACATTTACGATGAAACACCTTCAATTAAGTGACATAACTTAAGTTCAGCAGTGAAACACTGTTATTTTACAGGTTTCCCCATAATTATTACAATCAAACTCCTTCAATTAAGTGACAGAACTTCGTTCAGCAGTGAAACGCTGTTATTTGGCAGGTTTTTCCTACATTTATGATGAAACACCTTCAATTAAGTGACATAACTAAAAGTTCAGCAGTGAAATACTGTCATTTGACAGTATTTTCCTAAATTATTACGATCAAACACCTTCAATTAAGTGACATAACTTAAGTTCAGCAGTGAAACACTGTTATTTTACAGGTTTCCCCATAATTATTACAATCAAACTCATTCAATTAAGTGACAGAACTTCGTTCAGCAGTGAAACACTGTTATTCTACAGGTTTTTCCAAAATGATTACAATCAAACTCCTTCAATTAAGTGACAGAACTTAAAGTTCAGCAGTGAAACACTGTTATTTCACAGGTTTTTCCTACATTTACGATGAAACACCTTCAATTAAGTGACATAACTTAAGTTCAGCAGTGAAACACTGTTACTTTACAGGTTTCCCCATAATTATTACAATCAAACTCCTTCAATTAAGTGACATAACTTCGTTCAGCAGTGAAACACTGTTATTCTACAGGTTTTTCCAAAATGATTACAATCAAACTCCTTCAATTAAGTGACAGAACACAAAGTTCAGCAGTGAATTTTTTTTTACAGATATTTGCTATATATTCTCTGTATTTTTACAGCCCAACTGCTGTATACAAATTCAAATTACCTATTATTTGAAATCCCTTTAAAAGTATCTGGACAAGACATTTTTCTTTTTTAAATGTCAATGCACATTAGGGAAAATGAATGATGTTCAAATAAAAGCCCAAGTTCTAATCTATCGGTTTTCATTTCATGTTTCAATCTGCTCCAGAGGCTGATATAAAAGGTTTTATTAACTGACAATTCTGAAAATCTTTCCAAAAAACCCTAATTGCATAGGTTTTAATAGGAGTTTTTAGCAGGCGTTTTATGTCTAAATGGGTTAAGTATTCATTTTGCATGGTCTCAGCTGCACTCCAGTTCAACAACCCACAAGCAAGCACTCTTCTCAGTATATTTGGAGTACATACAGTTGATATATACAGTTGATATACCTTGTAAAAGTCAGTACAGTTAATGTGTCAAAAGTAGAAATAAGCATTTAAAAGCTCTATTCTCCAATGTGGATGATAATCTGCCAATGGTGAAAAGGAAACGACTATATCTAGCATACTATTGTATAGTGCTGAGAGATGAGTCGGCGGTGGTGTCTCGAAGGAGAGCGGTATTTATTAGCACAACATTTTATATGGAAATCACAACATTTATATGGAATGTCACTGTAAACCAGTGTTCATTTTGGCAGCTATTTTCATTTTAGTTTTAGTCTTAGTAATGTGTCAAGTGCTCCTTTTTCGTTTATCATATTTAGTAATTTTCATTTATTTTTTTCGTTTAGTCAGTTTTAGTCAACTAAAATGTCTGAGCATTTTAGTAAACGGATGACATTTTTGTCTATTTTTAGTCAATGGAAAAAAACTTGGCAGAAGTCAGAAATAGTCAACATGGAACATATTCTGATTTAAATTGCGTATTTATTTTTTAACCTATAGGGGAATCTGAGTCGGCGGCACAAGTAATAAACAGGAAGGGTGCAGCACTCACTGTCGATCTGTGAATGGAGAAATAACTTAATAAGACAGTCACATTATGGCCCTGTCCACACGAGAGTTTGGATTTAATATGACCGAAGTTTGAAAAAATAAAACTCCGTCCACACGGTGAACACAGGTGGACAACCGTGTATAACTGCGTACTCACGGGCAGAGCTGGAACCCAGCAACCGATACATTTAGTACAATGTAATACAATGCCAAAGCAGTAGGCGGCGATGTTGTTCAGACATGAAGGCCATTTCAACCAATCAGAAAAGACTGAACGCTCACTAAACTTCCTGTTGGGTCGCGATCTGCCATTAATTTACTGAAGAAGAAGAAGTAAACTTCCTGTTTAGAAGCACAGCTGGACCCTATTGATCATTTTGCCAACGGAACATATATTTTCAGCAAAGAAAGAAACTGCAATAAACAAACGGATACATTCACTGTGTTCTGCCTCTCATTTTGTTGATGAAACAAAACCATCAGCAACACAATTTACCACCAAGAGCGGATAGTTTAGTCTCACAAAAAAGATCTCCGGTGTTGTTAGCTACATGCTAATGTCAATGGCATTCTCTATGTATAGTATATAGCTTAAATGCTAACGTAATAATGTAACGTTAACGCTAGTATAATGAATGGATGCAAACGTTATTTAACACATTGCAGAATGGGTACAATACAATACGGCTCAATACAAACAATTGTTAAGGGGATGCAGTCTGGACTGGGTTCCTTATAACAATAACTTGACAACACATGAGTTTAGTTTAGCTGCAGCTACATGTTTACTCTGAGCGTCAACAGACATCAGTCGATCACAACACTCTTCAACACAGACGATACGTTTTTAACAAAAGTTTGTTACAATCATTTTCATATAACGCTACTTGGGACAGCTCTGCTGTAAACACTGGTGTAGTTGGCTCTGCTCTAATCTCTCTACCCCGCGGTCTGCCGTGAACATGGGGAATAATTGCGACAGCTCTGCTGTAAACACTGGGAATAACCCCGGTTGCTATGCCCACACGCAACTGCAAAACCGCACAACTCCACCCTGGCCACCGGTTTCAAAGACCGCGGTTGCAGTGTAGCAAATCCCCGGTTGTGTGTGGCCGAACAGTGCAACTGCGCACATACAATCACGGTTACATTAAACCCAGCGTTCGTGTGGACGGGGCCTATGTCTGGCCTTGCTCACCTGGCAGCGATTTATTTGAAAATATTAAATAACAGTAACAGCAGCCAGTGTAACAGTGTCAACAACACTAACAGGATACTGTGTTTTGTAAACAAACAAACACAGTAGTTGAACTTGAGTAGATAATAGTACAGTACAATAGTGTATAGTACACACAGTAGCAATCTGATTGCAATCTGCTTGCATAAACATAAAATGATAAATCACATTTTGAGGTTGTTGTGTAAAGTGCCACATGGTGATGGAAGGTCTGGTTAGGGGTTAGATTTAGAGGTGGTCTAGGTTTGGTTAGGGGTTAGAGTTAGAGATGGTCTAGAGGTCTGGTTATGGCCTCTATTAACCAGACCTAGACCACCTCTGACTCTAACCCCTAACCAGACCAAGACCACCTCTCTGACTCTAACCCCTAACCAGACCTAGACCACCTAGGCTCTTACTCTAACCCCCAAGTTAAGTTTGGTGATGGTCATTGGTCAGTGCTGGGCTGCTGCTGGCAGCGGTTTATTCTATAACAACATGATACTGTAAACTAAACACAGTAGTACTAGTAGTACACACTGATTGCAATCTGCTTGCATAAAAATATACATTCTGAGGTCAGTGTACTGTTAAAGTGCCACATGGAAGAGGTCTGGTTAGTGGTTAGAGTTAGAGGTGGTCTAGGTCTGGTTAGGGGTTAGAGTTAGAGGTGGTCTAGGTCTGGTTATGGCCTCTATTAACCAGACCTAGACCACCTCTGACTCTAACCCCTAACCAGACCTAGACCACCTCTAACTCTAACCCCTAAGTTACGGTTGGTGATGGTCAGTGCTGTATTCTATAACAGTGTAAACGTCCGTGCGGAACCAAAGTGCTCAACCATAATATACTATAATGTGTATATGTACTGTATATCACTTTATATACATGCCAACACTAATTTATTAATCATATTGTAAATAAGCTGTGTATACCAACTATGGGGTGCTCTTTGCCATGTGTGTATGGATATATATATATATATATATATATATATATATATATATATATATACATACACACACATACATATCCATGGCAAAGAGCACCCCAGTTGGTGTACAGCTTATTATTTATAATATGATACAGTATTTATGGGATAAATATATATGCGTGTGTGTATATGTGTATGTATACAGTATATACAGAACAATGCTATAAACATCATGTATGAATATGTATCATGTATGAATATGTGCAGGTATATATGTGTATAAAAAATGGGAGTCTTCAGGCGTAGGCCCGGCAAGCTATATAGTGCTTCTCCCTAGCCCTTTTCGGACAATGCTGCAACAGCAGCTGGTAAAACTTGCGATTTATGACCATTGTCATGTGTCCAATATAAAAATTAACTGAACTGAAAACAAGAATGTTATTCATCCTCTTTCTTCCAGTGCTGCTGTATCTTGTTTCGCTTCATTTTAGTCCTGATGGCTCTGGATTCTCTGTAATACACACAAACAGAAATACTATTTCAATCAACCTCATGGAGAAATAAAGAAGAAATTGCATCAGATTGATGTCCAAATCTTCAGAATTTGGACATGAGACCATTCTGATCTTGTGAGCTCACGTTTCACTGCCCACATCATTCTGGCAAATCTCCATAGAGAGAAGTTTGTAATCTACGAGAAGAGGTGGTTTAGGTGTGACAACAGTGAGAAGCAACTGTTCATTTCAAAACACCAATGGCGGAGGTTAGCGTAGATGCTGCTATTAACATTAGTTATATCTGAAATGAAATGAGTTTCTTAATTGGAAGAGCAAAGAACAGCACTGAAGGTTTTCTTTCCTGTGGAAACTGTATTCGCTTTACTCCCGACCTTGTGGTGGAAAGAATTAGATTTACCTGAATAGAGGTTGATCCGATCACCTGCCAAATAGTTTTGAAAAAAGGGACATGAAATAAATCACAAGTAATCAAATGAATTAACAGCAAACTCACCAGTCATTCCAGCCAGTCATGCTCTGATATCTTCGATATGAGTGACAGGACCTTGGGATTGACTGCGAGACACTTCTTATTGCCTTGTTTGTGGACTTTTGAGCCCTTGTCCGGATTTATCTTGAACATGCATCTGTAGAGGAGTGGTACATAAAAGGATTGACATCGTTATCAAATGGTGTACATTTACACAATTCCGTTCATTCTCACATTGGTGGGCCTTGGCTGCATACCGTGATACTGCTATAGCCTATGTGTGTGCTGCTCTCAATGAATGTTTGAAAGAATGGGCTCTGTCACTCATGCCCTGCCTTCTGCACTGCATTGATTCACTCTCAAACTGCTACAAGGACTTTATGATAAAAAGTTCATTATGCTGCGGTTAGGTGGCCGAGCGGAGATTGCGTTCGTCACCAACCCCGGAGCTGTGAGCTGGATTCGCCTGTTCGAATCCAGCTCGAATCCAGCTCACAGCTCCGGGGTTGTCACCAGCTTGGCTGGCCGTCTGCACTAATACAATTGGCTGTATTAGAGGGTGGGAGAAGCTGGCGGGGTGGGTCCGGGTCGTTGTAAACAGCGACTCCTACAGTTCGGTCGGGGCGCCTGCTAAGCGCGGATAGGACTTGAGGGGGATAGTGTGATCCTCCCACACGCTACGCCCTCTCGATGAGAATCCGCGCTGCCAGGTGAAAAGAAGCGGTGATTGGCTGGACGTGTGTCGGAGGAAGCACGTGGTAGCCTCCACTCTCCCAGATGATCTGAATGTGGGGGGTAAGTGCGCAGCGACCAGGAAGGGACTGGGAATTGGCATACGACTAACATTGGGATGGGAGAAAATCGGAGGAAAATGGAGGGGGAAAAAGATAAAAAAAAAAAAAAAAAAAAAAAAGTTCATTATGCTGGTAAATGAATAAAAAGATGAAAAAAATATACAATTACCTTTGAAGAAACTCCATTGTTGCACCCAGCTCTACAGGATAGTCGATGTTGAGGGCATAATAGATCATGAACATGGCATTGACTGCTTCAGTGAACGTTGAGACTCCATCATTGACCACCACCTGGTCCACTGCTACCATGAAGACAGATGCAGTCAGTGGGCTTTGTCCTGTGAAGGTATGACAGACACACGCGCACACACACACACACACACACACACAGAAAAATAGACAACACTGAGCTGACAAGTTTTAACATTAGCCAAAATGCGGGCGGCTAGGTGGCGCAGTGGGCAAGGCGTTCGCCACCAATGCAGGAGATGCTGGGTTCGAGCCCAGCTCTCGGCGTTGCTACCAGCTTGGCTGGTTGTTCATACTAATACAATTGGCAGTATTAGGGGGTGGGAAGCTGGTGGGTGGGGATTAGACATTGTGGACAGCGACTCCTACAGGTCGGTTGGTGCGCCTGCGCAGTAGAATCAGGAAGCAACGAGGGCGGCGTGTCTCTCCCACGCAGACCCTCGCCGCTGAGAGATCATGCTGTGCAGGTGAAAAGATGCGACGGCTGCCTCCTTGAGTACCGGAGGGGACACGTGATGCAAGGCTTCGTCCACATTGCAGCCGGCTTGTGGGAGGCATGGCCTAACAGCGTTCGAGACAGGGGAGGGTAGGGGGAAGGGTAGGGTAATTGGACAATACGAAATTGGGGACGGGAGAAAAATAGAAAAATGGGGAGAAAAAGTAGATAAAAAAAAACATTTATTTTTCGATAATTCACCGCTGTCATGGGCAACGCGCAATAATGACCGCTGTCAGGGGCAACAGAGCGCTATTGACCAATCACAATCAAGCATTTTGATCGCAGTCACGAAAGCTAAGCATTACCATTATGCACAACTGCACTACATCAGTGCAATCAAGTCCACACACCTGCCGGGTGCCGGCGATGACAGAGGAGCCACAGAACAACTGAGTCTGCATTTGATCTCATCTTGTCGATGGTGTAAAATGAATTAGGTATATTGTTAGTAAGTTAGCCATGTAATAAGCGGGATAATGTATAGCTATACTCTGTCAATGTCGCAAAATAATTGACCTTCACTGGGTTTAGAACACCTCGGCTGTGCCTCGGTGTTCCAGAACGCAGTGTCTGTCAATTATTTTGCGACAATGACAGAGTATAGCTATACATTATCCTTTACTTAACTTACCACACAGCAATATGCATGGGGTTGTGGGAAGATCCTGAGAGTTCACATCTGCTGCAAGATCGGTATCGTCAACATTTATGAGCATCTTGTTTTGGTCTTCTTTGAAGTGAGCTAAAAGCAGTAACACAGTCCCAACGGAGTCATCACAACCCGCAGCCTGGATTTGAGGTTGGAGTTTTCCTGCAACACTATCTCTTTCTGGGCGCAGACACTTGAAAAATCCCAGGACTCTTTTGTATTTTACATTCATGGCCTCTTGGAATTCTTCATTTATCTGGACCCCAGTCAGTTCATTGAAATGAGCCTTCAAGCCAGTTGTGTTGAAAAGATAGGGCCATTCTTTTTTCAAAGTCCGTGTGTCTTTCTCATCTAGGACATCTCTTCTCTGGGAGGCAAACGTGTTAGTCATCAATGCTTCTATTTTCTTCTCATCTTTCTCATTTTCCTCAAACATTTTATGTAGGTCCTCTTTCATCTTCCTCTGTGATTCGTCATTTGCAGCACGCAGTTGAGGTTCTGGGTTCACACATCCATAAGACATTTTCCTTCGTGTCTTTCCCTTGTCAACACTGCTGGGAGTCATCGTTGGTGGACCTATCCTTTTGTGGTTGTCCACTCTGCATTGTAGTTGTTTTGCTAGAGCATCGTAGCCACTACCTATGACTTGATCCTCAATCACATCCTTGAATGACTTAGGATACTCTTGTACCATCTTGCGGGCAATTTCATTCAAATGTTTCTTTTGAGGATGTTTGCAGACAACCAGGATTTCTGCGGAAATCAACCTGACTATTTCTCTTCTATCCCTCGCCGTTGGCCGCTCTTCATTCTCCAATATTTTTTGTATATTCGACGGCATGATGTTCCACCAGTGGAGGTTTCTCTATGACAACACGTGAAACACAAATTCACTCATAATTCATAATTATTATTCATTTACATATATATATAAATTTATTTTATTTATATATATATAAAAAAAAATTTTTTTAATTATTATTATTTTATATTTTTTTATTAGAAAAGTTTTCCTCTGTAAAAAAAATGCCAGTGAATTTTTTCTTTTTAAAGAATGGCCAAAATTGACAGCTCTGAGCAGGCCTGCACTGCAGTAATGACTGCAGTAATTATTCGTGAAGAAAACTTCACAGGTGTGACCCAATGTTATATAAATAATAAATAACAGCCAATCGAAATAGGCTATTAATTTCGTCTAAGCACGGTCTGTGCAGTTAAACTCTTGCCTTTGAATGGAGGATTGAATGATTGACAGCCCTTGCCATCCAATACATGGAGGTTGAATATGATTGGCAGCCTTGCAAATCCAATCAGAGATTGCTGCATTGCAAAGTCAAAACGGGTCCATCTGCAGGGTAGGTTTAGCTCTGGCCAATCTCAAGTTTCTCAAGTTTCTTTATTAGTTGTCATACAGAAGTACAGAATACTTTTATACAAAATGTAACAGAAATAAGCATTTTGTATAAAAGTATTCTGTACTTCTGTATGACAACTAATAAAGAAACTTGAGAAACTTGAGATTGGCCAGAGCTAAACCTAATCTCCGACCCTGCAGATGGACCCATTTTGACTGTTTGAAAGAGAAAGGAAGTAGTTTAGTTGTTGTTTAGTAGAAGTAAACTGTACAGCTATAACAAGTAAAGTCAGGCTAAATTAAACTTTGCGCCAACATTAGGACCGAAGTATAAACCAGCAACTGAGCAACATGAAGAAGTGGATTTATGCATCTGGATCAGAAAAAACATTGTGGATGAAAAAGTAAGTAGGCTAGTGTTTGTAAAAGCTTGTATGCTAACAGTAGCTACCCAGCTTAGCCTACATCACAATGATAATCACCAAGCTAACTTACTGTACACACTGTAGGGCTGGGCAATTAATCAAAACAGAATCGCGATATCGATTCATAGACATATGCAATCTCATTTCTAAGTTATGACTATCTTTTTTTATTAATTTTTTTTTTTTTTTTTTTTTTTTTATTATTTTATCTGGGTTGAACATGATTTGTGGAACTCCCTCTGGTGTTGTGGTCGTGGTATTCACTGACCTTTGGGAAGTATTTCGACATGCACATGGGTATCTTAGTGGTGTAGTGTATCTTGTAGACCAGGCAAGTTGCTGTACTCTGTCGTCTACTCTAAGCCATCCTAGGTTGTCAAAGTGGGCAGGGGTGAGGTGGGTTTTAGGAGTAAGGTCAAGCAGTAGTCTGACCAGTTTGTTTTGTGATGTTTGTAATCTTGTATTTAGTGACTTTGAGGTGCTTTGGTACCATGAGGTGCAAGCATAGTCGTAGTACCCTTGAATGAGTGCTCCTGTTAGAGTCTTCAAGGTATTCTTGTTTACCAGAGAGGAGATCCGGTACAAGAATCTAGTTCGTTGGTTGACTTAGTTTTATTACATTGGATCCCATTTTGTCACAGGAATGATTTGCCTCTATAGGATGGAACCCATGTAGGGAATTTCATCTTTCCTTTTAAGATAAGATAAGATATTCCTTTATTGATCCCCTTGGGGAAATTCAGGCATCATAGCAGCATGGGGGAAGGGGGGGGGGGGGTACAGGTAGTGAAAACAACACAAGCTGTGTAAACAAATAGGTCAATATAATTTACTATCTAACTAACTGAAATATATTTTCACAGTGTCACATAAGGTGCAGTATGCATAAGGTAGTGTTATAATTTACTATCTAACTAACTGAAATATACATTATTCATTATTCACAGTATCACAGTATCCACATAAGGTGCAGTATGCATAATGTAGTGTTATTGTCCTACTTGGGTTCCTATTAGTTCAGGTGCGCTGTCACCTAAAATGTTTTGATCTGGTCAGGTGCGCTGTCACCTAAAATGTTTTGATCTGATCAGGTGCGCTGTCACCTAATATGTTTTGATCTGGTCAGGTGGGCTGTCACCTAATATGATTTCATCTGGTCAGGTGCGCTGTCACCTAATGTTAATATGTTTTCATCTGTGTCCACCGACCACTGACACACAGTGGGGGATGTTTTAAAAATATAATTTAATATATAATATAATATAATAATTTGTGCTTCACCTAAAAATTTGGTCAGCAGCCTCCACTGTGTTCCACTGTATCTTGAAACTGAAGTGCCAGTTATTGTCCAGTGCTGCTGTTCCCTTCTCACGGCTGATGGAGCACTCATTGGTGGAGGACAATGAGGACATCGGCAGACCTGGAATACAGTAAGCCATAATTAGCACAGATATGAGAGATTGGTTGTTTTGCCTCTGAGACAATATCATTTATATTTTAAATGAAACAATGAACTATGAGGTAAAAGTTCAGAATGTCTGCTTTCAATTCATGTGTTGTTTTTTAACATACATTGAACCATTTTAGAATAGTGCCATTCTGTATGACAGGTGTTTATTTTTTTTTAAACACATTTACATAGTCAGTAAGAACAGTTTTGGGCCGACCATTTACCAATTGAATTCAACATCCCCAACAGTATGCATGGTAAATGTACGCACGTTTATTTGTGATGGGGCATAGTCTTGGCGTGAACGGAGGTGACAAGGAGCTTGTAGGCGAGCAGGAGTCAAACAGCGCATCCGCATTTCTGTCTGGAGTGTTGTTGGGAAAGTCTGTAGAGGGGTCCAAAATGGTAGTGAATGATAACGTTATTTTCAAAACAGGCACAGAGGAGTATTATCATATTGTTTGGACCACCACCTCTGCAAGTACACTACTCAGTGCGACCATGGTTGGATGTTAACAGTGAAGACGGCAACAAATTGAGCCCACAATATGAAACTCACATTTGAAGCTTAAATCAGTGTATTTAAGGGGGGTAGGCTCCCAGATTTCTATGTACTTTTTATTATAATCTCTGCATTTGTCATAATGTCTCGATGGTAATCAATAGATTATGATGATAGGTGCATTCTGGTTCGGCTTCTGACGCACAACTAGGCCGTCCAATTAAACCTGCTGGTTTGAGTTTTGATTGGGTGGAGGTAAATCTTCCCCTGACCCCTTATCCATTATGGATTTTGATTTGACATCATAATTTATTGATTACCATCGAGACATGACAAATGCAGAGGTTATAACAAAAAAAAAAGTACACAGTACATTTCACAGAGTAAATTCTACTCAAACTGAGTACATTTGACTCAAACTGAGTAAGATTTTACCCAAACCAGTTTGAGTAAAATGTACTCAGTTTGAGTACAATTTACTCAGTTTGAGTAAAATTTACTCTGTGAAATGTACTGTGTATATCTGGGAGCCTACCCCCCCCCCCCCTCCTTAATAGGAGAACCCATTAGAACCCTAATACTTGAACTCATTCCATGTGTACCTCATTAAGGCAGCAGCTAATTATGTAATGAGCACAGTGCAATCTCCTTTCTGGTCGTAACAGACCTCTCAAGTATTGTCATTTGAAAGGAAAGTGTGCACAATGGTTTTACTTACTGCCGCTAGAAGAAAAAATGCCTGAACTGGCAGGAAAGGCTGTAGACGGGCTACTGGAATCTTCTTCCGATTCTCTGCGGTTGTAACCTAAAGATAGATACTTTATTAATCCCATTTTGTTAAACAAAAGTCAGTTTGACATACACTCTACTATATAAAAATGAAGACATGCTCAAATAGAGTGACAGTCAATGTTTCACTTACGCTTGGCATGAGCAAGTAACTTTCTGGATTCCACCGGCTTCAGTACACCTTCAAGTTCATGCGGTTGCAAAAACTGTAGATCGTCCACACTAGTCACTCCGAGGCCGTCAAGTAAATCCAGTAGTAAAGGTTGTAGTCCAGAGCCTGGAAGCACGGCATTTATGTAACTGGCCAGGTCACCCATGACTACAAAGAAAGATAAACACAGCTTGAGCCCAGATTTAGCTAAAAGCTAGCAGGTGAAAAGATGCAACAGGCTGCCTCCACATGTATCAGAGGGGACATGTGATGCAAGGCTTCGATCCTCCCTACAACCGACCAGTGGGGGGCATATGCAAGCAACAATCAGGACAGGGGAGGGAGAATTGGCACAAGAGGTAAATTGGGATGGGGAGAAAAATCACAGAAAGGGCAGAAAAAGTAGAAAAAAAAACAGTAATGAAAGCTGTTTAGGATGGTAGTTCAATGCTAAATAAATACGGCTGTTTTTATTGGCTCACCTGGGGTGGCATTGGCTGAGGGGCACAGCTGTTTGATGCCAGCTCCTCCTTGCAGTGTGTGGAAGTGTGTGAAGACACTGAACGCCCAACTGCTGACACCTATCCTGCCACTTTGCCTGAGTCTGTCCTCAGTGTGTGTGTGTGTGTGTGTGTGTGTGTGTGTGTGTGTGTGTGTGTATGAGAATGATTTGGATGCCTATACTACATGTTATATATGCCTCGTGCAGCAATTTAGAATTTAGAATGTATGTACCCAATCAATTATGAATCGAATCATTACTCCCAAGAATCAAGATCAAATATAACTGAGATTCCCATCCCCTCCCCAACTAATCAGCCACCCCATATATCGTCAGTAGCGAATTCAGTAAGCTACTGATCCAGAACACTGTGTTTAAGGGACAGGACTCTCATTCCACATAGACTATATGCAGCTAGTGGATAAAAGTCCAAACACTGTTCAGCATTGATGCAAACCATTTGTCTAGCTGCTTCTCCAAGGTTATAGAGGCCATACTCTGCCAGATAGGATGACGAGTGTGGTATCACCAGGAAGTACACACACTTGTTTTCCTTCATCAGAATGAGCTCAATTTGTCCAAATTCCACTGACTCTTCATTCTTAATGCATAGAAAATAGCCTTTCCTATACAGGGTACCCTTCCACTGCACTTCTGTGGACACCAACTCAGGATGTGGGAGCGAGCTTGCTTTAACCGCATCACGCACTTGGTCACTGTACAAGTCAGTGTGGTAAGGAAACATGTTTTTTACTTGCAAAGTTGCAGGAAAGAAAGAGCTGGAGTTCAGATATGACTGAAGCAGCTGATGATTGTTTGCAAGTGTCTTACACACATTTTTGAAGTTCTGTGTCCTCCTTATGCATCTTTTGAAGTATGAGTGTTTGCTCTCAAACCTCATTGTCCACAACCGTATGAGCGGACCAAGTTTCACGATCAAAGAGGGATAGTGGACGAGGTAGTGATGTTTTGGTTTGAGTTTCTCTGTGGGAAATAGTTGTTTCCTTGTTTCAAGATAATCTTGAATCTGAACATTGAGGAAACAGATTTGAGGTACAGATATCTTGGGGGCACAGACCAACTCACAAAGCTCTTTCAGCAAGATCAGTAACTGCCACACTGGATCCTTAGTATCCGACATCTTATCCCCAATAATCACTGGTAGAAGTCTCAAAAGACACCAATTCTCAGCCGCCTGACCACCAATCTTCATACCACTTATACTTACTTCACAAGGAGCAGAACCAGCATCAGAACCCACATATTTGAACTGTGCGATTCGTCGGTTCAGCTGTGTGTATGTGAACCATTTCTTCACCTTTACAAAATACCTCAAGTAAAGGGTAAGGTCATAGGCTACTACGCCTTCAAACAAGTCATGGCCTATGCATGGTGGGAGCCCTGGCTGGCATACATGGAAATACTTAAGAGAGTTGAAAACAGAGTCAAACTTGAGTCCCTTTACATGTGTTGCCTCAGAGTCCTGTAGTTGTCGCAGTGCTTCCTTGTAGGTCTCAACTGTTCTTACCGGAAACCGGTCTGTCGGGTTGTCCATTTTATTTGTAGGGACTAAGCAATACCTGCAGCAGTGACTTGCAGTACTGAAATTCTCAGTAAAGCCACCGATCGAGTGAGAGCCTAAATTGTCCCCCAGAATACATACGACTGTTGCCCGCACCACCTGGCCAGATGAAGTGACCAGTCCATGCCTCTCAAGTTCTCTAATATCTGACAGCATCCGTGCAAACAACTTTTCATGTGCAAAGTACTTAAAGTACCTCTCAGGACACAGAAGCAAAAGCTGCAAGTTGTCAACACTAGAACGATAGATGGCCTCGAAGTTGGCAAGTGTAAAGTAAACTCCTACAATTTTGTGCTTCTTCTTTGATGATCCAAGAGGGTTCACTACCTCAAATGCATCCTGGTACAAGATAAGCTTTAAGCTTATACCTGGCTCCATGAATAAGTCGTTGGACTTGAAAACAGATCCATCGCAAATATCAGTGAACACATTAGTAGAAGCAGCATTATTTTGTGGCTTCACACACTGTTGCCACACAACTGGGTCTTTTAACATGGATCGTAAAGTATCCTGAAGTGGGATATATTGTGCATAGCACTCCCTTCTATTCTCGTCTGTGCCAAGATAAATAGCCTGTGGGTGCACATATGAAAAGTTCTTTTGGAAGAACATCTTTCTTCTGTGCCCAGTGGAAAGGTGAGAGCTGCACAGCGAATGCAAATCTGCTTCTCCCAAAATACTCAAAACACTGTCAATATCAGTCTCAGACAAGTTTGTTTTAGCTCCCATTAACTTTTTGAATTCCTTCTTAGTGTACCGATGACACGCATCATTCAAACTGTCAATTTCTTCAACAATAATCTGTATTGTTGATGATGGAATGAGGCATTTAGCCTGCAGACGCATGTAAAAAAGGCATAGATTTTTTTGATACAGGGCTCTCATTTCAGTGTCATCTGGCATGTCGTCAGATGAACTTGCTACATGACTTTCATCTAAATCCCTTTGCACCTCAGCGGAATCCTGAGTAGACTGCGATTGTGTAGGGCCAGGGGTTACAAACAACTCTGTTTGATTAATATGCAACCGTGCGATATGGCTAGTGAATGATGATTTTACTTTATAGGTTTTGTCACAATTTGCAAATGGACATTTTACTGTCTCTTTTTTCAATATATGCAATTTCAGATGTGCAATGACATCCCTGAGATTAGTATATTGCTCCTGACAACTTGCGGCCTCGCATTTGAATGAACATCCTATATAATTTCTTTGTGAAGCAGAGATGGTCCTGTGGTCACGGTACATATGTTTTTTCAAAGCAGTATACTTCAGAAACTGATGTTTGCAGTCAGCCACACCACAAGGGAATTGCTTGTTTGCTTCATGTCTATGAAGTAACTGATGGTCAACATAACGTTTAAGCGATTTGAATGACAGGCCACAGGACCTACATTTACATGTATGACCAGGCATTTTTCAGAAGTTAAGTATTCCCTCAAATCTCATGTTACATCTAACAATTCCAGGAAGTTCTGTGTGTGCATGTGTATATAACCTGTCCTAAATCTGCAGATAGGCTAAATGTTGCAACTGATGAAGCGGAACTGCAATCCAAACTGTTGAGACAAAATAAGTGGAAGTGAAGCACAAATAAACTTCAAAAAAGGTTATTTCTAGTGCCGTCAGGCAATTAAAAAAATTAATCTAATTAATCGCATTTTAACCGCATAACCATTTTAGGCCTGATATTTTATATTCTATAATCATATTTCAAATTGCATGCATCCGGATGGCAGAATTCAGTACTGTATCTACAAAACCTTCTGTTGTATTTTTGTTCAATAAACAATGTGGACTAGGCCAACAGTGACTTTCATGAAGAATGGGGAAAAAAAGTATTGAAATTGACCCAGTTTTAGCGTTTTTATCAAACATTTTGTCTGCCCAACACAATCACTGCACGTGCATATTTTAATCAATGGTTCATATGTAATCGAAATGATCGTCACAACAGGTGCAGGGCACCAGGGGGCGCTGAGAGTCACACACAGCTAGTGGCATGGCACTGATATATGCTTGCTACTACTAGCCGAATGAAAATGTATCTGTTTCACCTAACACTATTGCTCCGTGATTATAGCCACCCATATCTAAAGCCACAACCACGTTACCATATTTGTAATAATGTAAATCATTGTGTCGTTGTACACATATTGTGTTTATAACTTAGCTAACTTAGCTAACATAGCTTAGCTTGGTAGCTATTGTGCTAACAAAATATCCCGACATCCGGCTCGCTGGCCGGCATGAACGGCCGACCCAAAATGGTTCTCTCCTCTCTGTACACCCCGTCCCCACGGGTACCCTGCCGGGGGGCCATGGACGCGACAACGGCGACAATGGTGGCAGCCTGTAGGGCATAGATATCTATAATAGAATATAGATGTCTATGCTGTAGGGTGCTCGAGCCCGTAAAGGCTAGTGGTTCACGATAGCTATGAGCTAACAACGGCCGCCGCTGTTGTCG
This sequence comes from Notolepis coatsorum, assembly GCF_963971535.1. Taxonomy (NCBI): domain Eukaryota; kingdom Metazoa; phylum Chordata; class Actinopteri; order Aulopiformes; family Paralepididae; genus Notolepis; species Notolepis coatsorum. The sequence continues at coordinate 16,944 of NW_028169613.1, read as the reverse complement.
CGTCCACAAGCTCCTCCGCAGGACACCCGCGAGGACGGGGGCACACAAAGAGGAGAGAACCATAGGCTAACGTCAGTGTAGTGGTCCTGACTGTAGGCAGCAGGGACGGCGGAGCTATATACTATATAGGCTAACTGTGATGCACCTAGTGGGCCACCATTGAACTAGTACTATGACCCGGACGGGCAAGGCATTTCCTGAAGTGACGTCACGGCCGTGCTAGCTTTTAGATTCGGCTCATTAATATGCACCTGGCTGTAGTGACGTCGGCGTTTGATAAGCTTTTTTGATTCGCACGTGCATGTTATTCGTGCGTGGACCTTTTTAACTCTTTCAGAGTGGCATTTCCGGTGTCAAATGGAAAAAAATAAATAATGAAATTATATACCAATGATGTAAACTACCCATAATTGATCAGTAGGGTTTAACCTGGAGGTTGGGCTTTAATCATCTTTAGGATAGAGGGGGGTATCATGCACCCCCCGGAAATATACTTCTAACCAGTGTTTCTAGATTTGAAAGTTGTCAGAGTGTCCCATGTATCATTTATATGCAAATTAAGGACATGATTATCAAAAAACCGCAAACAAATCTGTTTAATATATCTCAGCCAATATTGCAGATAACTGAACCAATTTGGACAAGTCAATCAGGGCAAGCTTATTTGACGCATATCTCGCCTAGAAAGGCTTTCGAAATAGTGAAATGCCATTTGATGGTAGAAATTCGTTTGTTTTCACTCATAAGATGGCGGCGGTCATAAGATGGCGGCGGTCTCGTAACAATAACCTGCAAACCATCCACGTGGTACATACATGTACATAGGCGCCGCTATACTATAGGTGGCAGTGAGATCCTGCTGTAACAACCTCTGTGGAAATATTATCACATTTAAAAAAAGATAAAATCTCCTAAGTTTTAACCTTAACCTAAACAAACGTATTGCTGAAAATATACACTCTATGACTGCTGTCATATACTGCAGAGAACTCTTTCATGGCAAATAAGTAATCTGGTCTTTCCAAAGACATGCGGGACACGTGTGCACGAATACACCTTAAATGATTTTCGAATATAATGCAAAGTTTTGTTCATATTGATTCTACCAAGTGTATACTTTTTATTTCTGAATTTCCCATTCTTAATTCTTACATGTGTGCATGAACACATTCATTGCTTTAGCTGCTTTGCACGAACAAACATGTACGCTAGCATATTGTTACGGTAAAATACGTGGAAATGTAAATTTTAAGACAAGACGACAGTCGCAGATTTCTATTATATAATGACTATTTGAAAACAATGACTTAATATAAATGTCTTACTGGGTCGGGTCTTGCTGCTGTTCCTGTCTTTCAGGGCGGAAAAAGTTTTTTTTTTTGTGTAATGACGATTTATATAAGAACCTCCCATGCGCAGAACAGCTTGCATAGGTATCTGTGTCTTTTGCCGGTAGCTAAATGACAATGTAATTATAATGTGATTGATTGATTGATTGATTGATTGATTGATTGATTGATTGATTGATTGATTGATTGATTGATTGATTTAAAAGTTTATTAACAGATTGCAGAATGGGTACAGTGCAGTACAGCTCAATACATACAATTGTTAAGGGGATGCAGACCAGAGAAAGACTTCCCCCATTTTCAATTCATCATATGTACACGACTTACAGATAGACAGTACTGCTACATCTATACATTTATGACATACCAGATTTGCAAATACAGTACTGTTTGTGATACAAAAAGTGTCCAGAAAAAGAGTGTATATACATTTGATGTCGAAACTGTATACATTGGAGGAGGTTGGGTAGGTGGGGTGGGGTTGGGTGGGGTGGGGGGGGGGGGGGGGGGGCTGTACATTGGAGGTGGGGGGGGGGGGTTGGGGGGGGGGGGGGGGGGGGGACAACTGGGTTAGGAAATGTTTCAACTCATTCAGAATGCAGCGGCCCGCCTGATCTCAAACCTACCGAAGTCGGCCCATGTCACCCCACTTCTTAGGGACCTGCACTGGCTCCCCATTGCTGCACGAATCCGCTTCAAGGCCCTCGACCTAGCATACCGTGCGGCAAAGGGAACCGCTCCCGCCTACCTCCGATCAATGGTTTCTAACTACACACCCTCAAGACCCCTACGCTCTGCATCTTCTGGCCGCCTCAGACCTACTCCTATCCAAGCTCCGGGAGGGTCATCAAAGAGAAGTCGCCTATTCTCAGTCCTTGCCCCACAATGGTGGAATGAACTATACCCACCCCAGTTAGGACAGCCGAAACACGTCCAATCTTTCGCCGTCGACTAAAGACGCACTTCTTCAACCATTATCTGAATTAAAAAAAAATAATCTAACCCTAACTAACCGTACTGTCATGCACTTGTCCTAATAAACTAACCAGCACTCAACACTTTGATGAACATTGTTGCTCAGCTTGTGCCCTTCCTGATGGCTTGTCGTACAGAACATGTAAGTCGCTTTGGATAAAAGCGTCAGCTAAATGACTAAATGTAAATGTAAATGTAAATTTGTAGGGGCCATGTTTCGAATTGCAGTATCCCGTATAGGTGTTCTTTGAGGGTGTTTTTGAAAGTGGGTAGTGATTCACATTCCTTTACAGCTTTGGGTAGGGCGTTCCACATTGATGTGGCATAATTGCGAAACGTGTTTAGTTCATTGTTTGAGCCGAATCTGGGTTTAACATGATTTGTTGAGCTTCCTCTAGTGGTTGTGGTATTCACTGACCTTTGGGAAGTATTTTGACATGTACATGGGTACCTTAGTCGTATAGTGTATCTTGTAGACCAGGCCCATTGCAAGTTGCTGTACTCTGTCGTCTACTCTAAGCCATCCTAGGTTGTCAAAGTGGGCAGGGGTGAGGTGGGTTCTGGGGGTAAGGTCAAGTAGTAGTCTGACCAGTTTGTTTTGTGATGTTTGTAATTTAGATTTAAGCGCCTATGAGGTGCTTTGGTACCATGAGGTGCACGCATAGTCGTAGTATATTGAATGAGGGCTCCTGCCAGAGTCTTCAGGGTATTCTTGTTTCTTGAGAGGAGATCCGGTACAAGAATCTAGTTCGTTGGTTGACTTTTTTTATTACATTGGATGCCATTTTGTCACATAGGATGGAACCCAGGTAGGTAATTTCATCTTTCCTTGTGACAATATTGTCACCCATGCACTGCAACTGAGAAGCCGTCGGTCTTGCTGAGTTTGTTATTTGAACCGAAGAGAATGGACTCTGTTTTGCCCATGTGTAATGATAGTTTGTTATCAGCGAGCCATATGCAGATTTTGCCTATATAGTTCCGAGCTGAGGGTTTTTTCAACCTGCAACTTGTTCTTGTCAGAGACCAGCATGGCTGAGTCGTCCGCAAACAGGAACAAGTTGCAGTCACAGGCTGACGACATGTCATTTGCATAAATTAGGAAGAGTAGCGGTCCTAGTATGCTTCCTTGTGGAACACCACAGCTCACTGTGAGGGGGGGGGATAGAGTATACCGTTTACCTCTACCATCTGTTCTCTCCCCTCCAGGTAGGATTGCATCCAGCTCACTGATAAGCTATCAAAATCAATTGCTTTTAGCTTGTCAATCAGAATGGAGTGATTGACAGTATCGAAGGCCTTTTGTAGGTCCAGCATGACCATGCCGCAGTATTTGCCCGCGTCCACCTCTTGTTTGATGTGGTCGTTCAAATAGAGGAGGCATGTGTCAGGGAGCAGCTAGATATATAGCTTAGCACAAGGGCTGGAAGCAGTAGGGAGCAGCTAGCTATATAGCTTAGCACAAGGGCTGGAAGCAGTATAGGGACCAGCTAGCCTGCTTAGCACAAGGGCTGGAAGCAGTAGGGAGCAGCTAGCTATAGCTTAGCACAAGGGCTGGAAGCAGTATAGGGACCAGCTAGCATATAGCTTAGCATAAGGGCTGGAAGCAGTAGGGAGCAGCTAGCTATAGCTTAGCACAAGGGCTGGAAGCAGTATAGGGACCAGCTAGCTATAGCTTAGCACAAGGGCTGGAAGCAGTATAGGGACCAGCTAGCCTATAGCTTAGCACAAGGGCTGGAAGCAGTAGGGAGCAGCTAGCTATAGCTTAGCACAAGGGCTGGAAGCAGTATAGGGACCAGCTAGCCTATAGCTTAGCATAAGGGCTGGAAGCAGTAGGGAGCAGCTAGCTATAGCTTAGCACAAGGGCTGGAAGCAGTATAGGGACCAGCTAGCTATAGCTTAGCACAAGGACTGGAAGCAGTATAGGGACCAGCTAGCTATAGCTTAGCACAAGGGCTGGAAGCAGTAGGGAGCAGCTAGCTATAGCTTAGCACAAGGGCTGGAAGCAGTATAGGGACCAGCTAGCCTATAGCTTAGCATAAGGGCTGGAAGCAGTAGGGAGCAGCTAGCTATAGCTTAGCACAAGGGCTGGAAGCAGTATAGGGACCAGCTAGCCTATAGCTTAGCACAAGGGCTGGAAGCAGTAGGGAGCAGCTAGCTATAGCTTAGCACAAGGGCTGGAAGCAGTATAGGGACCAGCTAGCTATAGCTTAGCACAAGGGCTGGAAGCAGTATAGGGACCAGCTAGCCTGCTTAGCACAAGGGCTGGAAGCAGTAGGGAGCAGCTAGCTATAGCTTAGCACAAGGGCTGGAAGCAGTATAGGGACCAGCTAGCATATAGCTTAGCACAAGGGCTGGAAGCAGTAGGGAGCAGCTAGCTATAGCTTAGCACAAGGGCTGGAAGCAGTATAGGGACCAGCTAGCTATAGCTTAGCACAAGGGCTGGAAGCAGTATAGGGACCAGCTAGCCTATAGCTTAGCACAAGGGCTGGAAGCAGTAGGGAGCAGCTAGCTATAGCTTAGCACAAGGGCTGGAAGCAGTATAGGGACCAGCTAGCCTATAGCTTAGCACAAGGGCTGGAAGCAGTAGGGAGCAGCTAGCTATATAGCTTAGCACAAGGGCTGGAAGCAGTATAGGGACCAGCTAGCTATAGCTTAGCACAAGGGCTGGAAGCAAGCAACTATAGCCTATAGTTTAGCACAAGGACTGGAAGTAGGGAGCAGCTAGCGCTCTGTAAAAAAATAACTCTGACGCACAGAGATGAAATTGATGAAATTGAATTGGGTGATGGTGTTGGAGGTCTGACCCCCCACCCTGACCGCCTGGGGTCTTTCACTCAGAAAGTCCAGTACCCAGGCGCTCAGGGCGGAGCTCGGACCCAGCTCGATCAGCTTGTCCACCAGTCTGGTGATGGGGACTATGGTGTTGAACGCTGAGCTGTATGAACAACAGTCTCACATAGCCCCCCTTCTGACGGTCAAGGTGAGAGAGGGTGCTGTGCAGTACCTGGGAGACCGCGTCGTCAGTGGACCTGTTTGTCCTGTATGCAAATTGCATAGGGTCCATATCACTGGGGAGGGAGGCACAAATGTGGTCCTTGACCAGCCTCTCGAAACATTTCATGACCACAGAGGTGAGTGCCACCGGTCTGTAGTAATAACTGTGAATTGAACTTGCATTGCTGCACTATAGTCCATCCGTTGCAAGTCAACGCCCCCCCCCCCCTCCATCCATTAACTCAACTGGACTGTCACTGTAATATTTATGTACAGTTGTACAGTGTCCCCCACCCACCCCTCCTACCCAACCCCCCCACCCACCCAACCACCTCCAATGTACAGTCAGATTGGTTATTTTTGGTTGAGGTTGAAAAAGCTATGTTGATTCAATATTTAATTACAGATACCATTTCAACATTTGAAAACTGTCGTTGAATCAATTTAGTAGATTCCCCCTCCCCTCCTCCCCCTCCCCTCCCCTTCGAGAGGGTATAGTCCTAAGCAACTCGCGAGACCTAGAAGATCTCACGGGACTTGAGGTATTCAAACACTTTGGCGCGATGGATGGTGTCTTCACTGACTGCTTGACAAATAGTCTGAGCCAAACTCCTTGGTAAGTCATTGACAATATTATGTATTATGCCATTCACATACCATAATCTTGCTGTCATCGTTTGACTACATGCTACTTTGTGAATTATTACCGTGGTGGCAACTAGTAGGCTAGAACGAAGCTTGTTAGCATTATTAGCTAACATGCTAGATGGTACTTAACTGGTAAGTGAGTTCTTATGGGAATAGTATGATTCCGTTCAGATACCATCACCGGGCTGTTATCGTTTGACTAAATGTTATCTCTGTGCCGTGGCAAATAGTTTGGAGCTTGTTTGAGCAAATAGTGATGCATATTATTATAGCTACTAACGTTAGCTAGCTATCATGCTAGCTAACGTTATTCTGCCATTTTGTTTCGTGATTAAAATGTACGTTTTTAATAGTTACATAAGCATTGTTGTAACTAGTGTTAACAAATACTTTATTATAGTTCAATTGTGTTAAACTTGGGACACAGCCATGGCTCTATTTTATTTCGTTTTGTATGTGAGGCATTTTAGCTTGCAGTTGTTGTGTTGCATTGTGGGTCTTCAGCACAAAGTAATCCCTTGCTGAGGGTAAGATGGTTTTCTGTCTGCTCAGACTCAGAATACTTAATTAACATGATCTGTGCTTCATAAAAAAACAGATATTATTTATCTGGTTTGGTTATTTTGCACAGTAAATACTTATTCAGGCCTACCTGCAATTCAGAATTTAATACCCACCCCTCCTACCCAACCCCCCCCCCCCCCCCCCCCACTCCTACCCAACACCCCCCCCCCCCCACTCCTACCCCCCCCCCCCCCCCCCCCCCAACCACCTCCAATGTACAGTCCCACCCCCACCTACCCAATCCAATGTACAGTTTCTACGCCTAATGTATATACTCTTTTCTTTCTGGACTCTTTTTGTATCACAAATACAGTACTGTAATTGCAAATCTGGTATGTCATAAATGTATAGATGTAGCAGTACTGTCTATCTGTATGTCATGTATGTCATATATGTTACGATGAAATGGAAATGGGGGACCCTGGTGGAAACAAGACGAAAGTCTTTCTCTGGTCTGCATCCCCTTAACAATTGTATGTATTGAGCTGTACTGCACTGTACCCATTCTGCAATCTGTTAATAAAGTTTTCATTCATTCATTCATTCAATCCAGCAGGGCGGCAGTGATGTTCATTCTGCCTTTTGTTATATATAAAAAATGGGGCTTTGAAAGACTGACATATTTGAACTTCTAGCTCCTGCTACTCTAAACATATATATATATATATACACAGTCTTGATAAATTGCATACAAGGTTTTTTGAATATTTTGATCGTCTTCTTTTTAGAATTCGCTGGCAATCATCGCCGCTATCAAGGTGAGTTAACTAACACATTCTCAAATCATGTTTTGTTTTTACCACCAGACATGCGCTAGGTATATGGAGCTAGGTACACTTGCTACTGTAGGTTATATGGTGCTCATTGATAACTACTTTGATGGTGCTTATTTTTTCCTTATTTTGTTAATTATGTTGCTCTTTCTCTAGGAATGCCAATGTATAACTCCAGCCCCTATTACCACACTGCCATTGATTCAGCTCAGTAAGTATTATCTTTCAATTCAATATTGTCTGTCTCTCTCACCCCACTTCAAACTTCACACCTTTATCTGTGTTTTCATCTCTGTCTTTCTGTCTCTCTCACCTCGACCCCCTCCACTTCACACAACACCTACATTGCCAAAGCCTTTGTCATTTGATGACACAGCAGTGCTATGTCTGTCTCTCCCTCTATCTCCGTCTCCCTCTCTCACTGGCATAACATTTTTATTGTCGTATTCAATATTTCAGAGATTCTTCGCCAGAGGAACTTGAAGCCATTCCTGAATTACCACCAGAGACCAGCAGTTGCACGCAGGCAGAGACTGCCTGTAGCGTGAGTTGAATTTTATACACAAGTTCACTGGTGTTTATTCTTATATAAAACGTCTCTAAAGACGTATGTTTACCTTTGCATTGATTGGCGGATTTTTGACTGAAGACATTGGATCTTTCCTGCTCTCCCATCCAAGTCCCAGGTTGTAATGACGTAATCATGACACTTAGTTGATTTTGAGTAGACAATTACTCGTTGCATCTGGGCTCATAGTCATAGCCATATAGGAATGACCGCTACACCGTCGCGCCAATAGCGGCCGAGGGAGGGAGAGTTAAGCGATTTCTTTGTCATTCAGACAGATTCTCCTATCTGCACCTATCTGACACGTATAGCCACTGATGGTGGAGAAGTGCTGTCCAATTAGCCATTTTGGGGAAATTCAGGCATAAAATAATATTCTGTTGTGTGTCACTGTCAAACAATCCAATATTTCAGAGATTCTTCGCCAGTTGCGGGAAGTATGTCACCACCTGAAGACGCAGACCACCACCTGAAGCCCATGTAGAATTGTGAGTTGAATTTTATACATGATAGATCAGTGGTTCTCAAACTTTTTACACCAAGTACCACCTGAGAATGTAGCTGGCTCTCCAAGTACCACCATATGACCGGTGTTAAAATACAGTCTATTCAGCTATGCACAGTTCACGCAGGAGGCAAATGTATTCCTAATACCATTATTTATTGTTAACTTTTGTCAGACACAGCCACAATGTACAAAGGGATAGCACTAGAACTAGCAAACGCGTCCACACAACTCATACAATGCAAGGGCATTGAGAACATAATAACTAACATTCTCACATAGCAAGTGAGAAAATTAAGAACAACTGTATTTCAGCAAATGTACTTAATCTCTATCTCTCTCTCTCTCTCTCTCTCTCTCTCTCTCTCTCTCTCTCTCTCTCTCTCACACAGCAAGCAATTGTCCATCATCTCTCTCTCTCTCTCTCTCTCTCTCACACACACGCACACACACACACACACACACACACACACACACACAATTATTTTGTTACAAAAACTTAATTTCCTGCATTCTGGTGCAGGACTTTTTGAAATTTGACCCTTTAAATGCCAGTTTGTGTGATGGCATCACAAATTATTGTTAAAATAAACACACAAAGTAAAATATGTTCAATAGGATAGGAGCCCCGCATTTAGTGATCTAGGAGGCAAGTATTTTGTAATAAGATCAGATAGATAGAGCAATCACAAAATAAAGAAATGAGGCTCATCGTGCTCGCAAGCCACTGTCTAAAGTCTAATTGTGTTCTCAGAGGGATGACACTGGTGATCTACACCTCTACCAGAGGCCAGCAGCCAGAGGGGGACCCTGCTGACCACAAGGCCATCTGAATCATCCTATGCTGAATTGACATGGATGGCATCTCCCTTAAGCTGATGTGAGTATAACTTCCATGTACAAACACAAACACACCCACTCTATCTATATCTCTCTTCTAGGACATGTCATCATCATCAAACCTTTATTTAATTCTTGGGAGAACAGTAGGGTTGTAAAAAAAAGTGTAAACATCTTCAAATCATTATTAACACATCCACGCTGTAAAGGGTTATTGCCCGCCATGCTTTGACCGCCAGATCTCGCAAGTAGGGTCGAGCTGCAGACTCGGAGCCTCGGTCCAGATTGGAACTTCCGCTCGGAGCCTCGGTCCAGATTGGAACTTCCGCCCTGCCACAGGACTATTACTCCTGTGACAGGGCAATGCGCTGATTGGCGGAAAGTACGGAAGTATCTCGAAGTACGTCTGACGTATCTCGAATTACGTCTGACGTTTCTCTACGTTAGCGAACATTAAACGTTGTATTCATAAAATAATATAAATTCAGCAGCATGGGGAGGGCCGGGGGGAGGGGAGGTACAGGTAGTAGAAGACATAGAGGTACAGGTCACATAATTATAGTACAGTGGAGAAGTAAAAATAGAATAAAAAGGCAGTGGAAACAATATACAATATTATTAACTCTAATAATAACACGCCTCGCGGGCTCATTATAATACGAGAGCCGTGGGTCTGCATTGTATAGAGCGGATCCCCCGGCCGTATTCAAGCGCTGGAGCGCTTTGCGATGGATCAAACTGTATTAATATAGTAGTAATAATAGTAGTTGGCTAGTTGCGCGCTTCTGGCCACCTCCCGCAGTGCGCGCATACACACATACTGTCTGTAGCCTATACAGTACGTGCAAAATTAGTTGTCAAGAGCCAATCGCACAGGTTGCCTCATCTCATCTGGCTCTGCAAATAGATCTAGAGTCTGAATATCATATATAGCCTGCTGATGATCTCTCTCTCTCTCTCTCTCTCTCTCTCTCTCGTCTCAAATCCATTCTGAGAACGGAATGCAGTGCCCGCGACGAGGGTCTTGATTGATTGATTGATTGATTGATTGATTGATTGATTGAAAATTGTATTAACAGATCATGCTGGACCTACAAAACAGTACAGTACTGTTTCTCATTCCTGTACTGTTGTTTATACTCTGCTCCTGTGTTGTAACCCAACCCCCTCCAATGTACAGTAAATGACCAAGTATGGTTTTGTCAATATTCCAATGTACAGTTTTGCTTGTACAGTTGCACAGTGTCCCCCACCCACCCACCCCTCCTACCCGACCCCCCCCCCCCCCCCAAGGCGAAAGTCTTTCTCTGGTCTGCATCCCCTTAACAATTGTGTGTATTGAGCTGTACTGTACTGTACCCATTCTGCAATCTGTTAATAAAATGTTCAATCAAGAATGGAGTGATTGACAGTGTCAAAGGCCTTTTGTAGGTCCAGCATGATCTGTTAATACAATTTTCAATCAATCAATCAATCAATCAATCAATCAAGACCCGCGTCGCAGGCACTGCATTCCGTTCTCAGAATGGATTTGAGAGAGATCATCAGCAGGCTATATATGATATTCAGACTCTAGATCTATTTGCAGAGCCAGATGAGATGAGGCAACCTGTGCGATTGGCTCTTGACAACTAATTTTGCACGTACTGTATAGGCTACAGACAGTATGTGTGTATGCGCGCACTGCGGGAGGTGGCCAGAAGCGCGCAACTAGCCAACTACTATTATTACTACTATATTAATACAGTTTTATCCATGGCAAAGCGCTCCAGCGCTTGAATACGGCCGGGGGATCCGCTCTATACAATGCAGACCCACGGCTCTCGTATTATAATGAGCCTGCGAGGCGTGTTATTATTAGAGTTAATAATATTGTATATTGTTTCCACTGCCTTTTTATTCTATTTTTACTTCTCCACTGTACTATAATTATGTGACCTGTACCTCTATGTCTTCTACTACCTGTACCTCCCCTCCCCCCGGCCCTCCCCATGCTGCTGAATTTATATTATTTTATGAATACAACGTTTAATGTTCGCTAACGTAGAGAAACGTCAGACGTAATTCGAGATACGTCAGACGTACTTCGAGATACTTCCGTACTTTCCGCCAATCAGCGCATTGCCCTGTCACAGGAGTAATAGTCCTGTGGCAGGGCGGAAGTTCCAATCTGGACCGAGGCTCCGAGTCTGCAGCTGGACCCTATTGGATCTCGCTGTACAGCGTTATTGAGATCAATATTGAATTTTTTCGCCATGGCATTCAAAATTCATATATACACCCATGGCCGCCTAGTTATAGTTGAAAGTGGGGGTGCAAGATTCTTTTTTATTCTTTTTTTTTATTTTATTTTTTTTACATTTAATGAACACCTGTATGTGCAATTTCCTGCAATATAGAGCCTTCAATCTTGACCAAAATAAAGCTGCTCTTTTCACTATAAAACTCAGTTTATATTGCAGTATGATAGCTATAATAATAATAACTTCACTGCGAGGGCTCTTTTAGCTAACGCTAGCTAGGCACGTATGATAGCCAATTACTATTATAATAATAATAATAATAATAACTTTCCCATCCTCCCAAAGCCCCTCCGGCCCCGTTCACATCCGCAGCGGCAGTACCAACAACAACAACAATTAATTGACGCTATCAATAGCCCCAGTGAGCGCGGCGGCTGGCTGAATGAATGAATGAAAACTTTATTTAACAGATTGCAGAATGGGTACAATACAGTACGGCTCAATACACACAATTGTTAAGGTGATGCAGACCAGAGAAAGACGTTTGTCTTGTTTACATCAGGGTCCATAGCCCCTTTCGTGACTGTGCTGCACCGAGTGAATCCACAGTCACTTGCTCCTCAATGGGAAACCAACCTAGATTTACCCTGAAGGACTGGTTCTGGCCGAACCGTTCGTTATACAAGTATCACAGAGACATTACAAATGTGCTCACAGTTGCACGAGGGTTTCGGACAGAGATACGGGATGGTGCGCAGGCGCTGTGATCACCCAACGGCGGAAATAATGCCGCTTTGAGCAGTTTATAAAAAAATATTAAAAATATTTATTAGCAACGCCGAGCTTTCAAACCATCCCGTATCTCTGTCCGAACATATACAGAAATAAATACAGTAAAAACATACATGACATCATGACATTTATGGCATAGGGACATACATGACATACAGGTATATACTGTAGTACTGTTACATTTGTGACATATACGATATGCAAATAATATACAGTACTGTTACCCAGAGATCCTAACAGAAAATATTATATATATATGATGGGGATGAGACTGTACATTAGGAGGAGGGGGGGGGGGGGTGGACATTTACGGTGGCCAGTTTCGAATTGCAGTCTCCCGTAGGTGCTCTTTAAGAGCGGTTTTGAATGTGGGCAGGGGTAAAGTGGGTTTTAGGAGTGAGGTTAAGCAGTAGTCTGACCAGTTTGTTTTGTGATGTTTGTAATCTTGTTTTTAGTGCCTTTGAGGTGCTTTGGTACCATGAGGTGCAGGCATAGTCGTAGTACCCTTGAATGAGTACTGAGAGTACCCATGATTTTTGCCATTTTGTTATCGTGAAATTGGTATTAAATTTAATTCTGATTGGCATTAAAAAGTCTTAAAGCCTTAAATCTGACTGGGCTAAACCCTGGTTATTTTCAGCCCAATTTATTCATTTCACTGCAAACCATCTGATCAATATATCACCCATACTACATAAAGCATTTACTGACGATCACGTAATTATAAACGCCGCCCCCCCCCCCTTTCCTCCGTGCATGATGACGCATAACGTATACGATCATATACAGTTGAATTTTTTAATATAGCGTGTCTAGGGAATAAACGGCAATCGATGCATTTAGGTCTATAACTCACGTTCTAGGAATTACTACAGGAAATGATAAAACATACTTATATTCTAGAAGGTATTTTTGTATTTTTGTATGAATGAAAAAGTATAACGTTCCTACATCCTGAACAATAGATAATCGATGTTGAATGCAGGCATTAAAGTGTTCCGTCTCAAGACGGATTTCCGTCAATTTGATTGGGGAGATCCGTCAATTTGATTCGCAGTCTAACGGAATTGACTACCTGGTATAATATGATTTGTAGATGCATACAGATTGAAACAAAATTGAGCCAATCAGAGGCGCCAAATATCATGAAAAGGGAATTTTTTCTACCGAGGCGGCGCCAAGCAGTCATCACTCAGGGACTCGAGTGGTTGCAGCTGGAGGCTATTGGGCGAGTGACATTTGCGAGGTCTGTCCGCCACATGGCAGGGTAACAAAATAGTTGTGTCCCCTGCTGTGGTTGTGAGTATAGTATACGTTTATTAGCTTAACTCCGTAGCAACATCACACAGGTGTATCTGTAGACAGTCTCCTCCCCACCGTATATATCTTTTTTCCTACCACCCACCCCCTCCTAATGTACAGTCCCGGACTTTCCAGTGAATCATAGTGTCCTTTTTTTTCATTTTCCCAGATGCACCATGCACCAAGGATCCAGCTGATTACTGCCAATCTGGAGGATTGTTCCTTATCTGCTCTTCACTTGTGCCACTGATTCATTGACCTTTTGTGGTGTGGTATGTTTTGATTTTTACTTAGTAATACACTGTATAGTTGGGATTCTGAATTAAACAGTATAATGTTCACATATATTATGGAGCCCCCAGGGGTCGGGAGAATATTGTGGAAAACAATATAAAACTGAAATGGTAAAGCTAAAAAACTGTAGACCTGACCACAACCCCCTCGGTTCAACAGCACAATATGTTGCTTTCTCCGCTTTTAAAAGTTGAAATCATCTGATGACATTGAAGGGATAGTTCAGAATTGTGGACATAAAGTTTAATTTACTACTTGGCCATTATGTTATGTTCAATGGACTGCACTTATATAGCAATAGCGCTTTTATCCAAAGCGCGTATGGCCTCTCATTCACCTATTCACACACATTCACACACCAATGGTGGCAGCTGCCATGCATATTGATCCATAAATAGTGTTTAGATTGTACTTCTATAGGTTTTTAACTTTACATACTGTATTTAAACATTATATTTGAACAAACACTGCAAGCTAAAGTTTTAAATCATTTGAATCTGTTTTATACAGCACACTTGCTTCCAAAATAAAGCAGTTTTACAATCCTGATCGTTTGTTAACACTTGAAGCTTTTTGTTTCTAACAATCTGTACAATAAAAGTGTTTCTCTGCTGAACTTTGAGTTCTGTCACTTTATTGAAGGAGTTTGATTGTAATAATTGAGGAAAAACCTGTGAAATAACAGTGTTTCACTGCTGAACTTTAAGTTCTGTCACTTAATTGAAGGAGTTTGATTGTAATAATTATGGGAAAACCTGTAAAATAACAGTGTTTCACTGCTGAACTTTAAGTTCTGTCACTTTATTGAAGGAGTTTGATCGTAATAATTGAGGAAAAACCTGTGAAATAACAGTGTTTCACTGCTGAACTTTGAGTTCTGTCACTTAATTGAAGGAGTTTGATTGTAATAATTATGGGAAAACATGTAAAATAACAGTGTTTCACTGCTGAACTTTGAGTTCTGTCACTTAATTGAAGGAGTTTGATTGTAATAATTATGGGAAAACATGTAGAATAACAGTGTTTCACTGCTGAACTTTGAGTTCTGTCACTTAATTGAAGGAGTTTGATTGTAATAATTATGGGAAAACATGTAAAATAACAGTGTTTCACTGCTGAACTTTGAGTTCTGTCACTTAATTGAAGGAGTTTGATTGTAATAATTCTGGGAAAACATGTAAAATAACAGTGTTTCACTGCTGAACTTTGAGTTCTGTCACTTAATTGAAGGAGTTTGATTGTAATAATTATGGGAAAACATGTAAAATAACAGTGTTTCACTGCTGAACTTTGAGTTCTGTCACTTAATTGAAGGAGTTTGATTGTAATAATTATGGGAAAACATGTAGAATAACAGTGTTTCACTGCTGAACTTTGAGTTCTGTCACTTAATTGAAGGAGTTTGATTGTAATAATTATGGGAAAACATGTAAAATAACAGTGTTTCACTGCTGAACTTTGAGTTCTGTCACTTAATTGAAGGAGTTTGATTGTAATAATTCTGGGAAAACATGTAAAATAACAGTGTTTCACTGCTGAACTTTGAGTTCTGTCACTTAATTGAAGGAGTTTGATTGTAATAATTCTGGGAAAACATGTAAAATAACAGTGTTTCACTGCTGAACTTTAAGTTCTGTCACTTTATTGAAGGAATTTGATTGTAATAATTCTGGGAAAACATGTAAAATAACAGTGTTTCACTGCTGAACTTTAAGTTCTGTCACTTTATTGAAGGAGTTTGATCATAATAATTTAGGAAAAACCTGTGAAATAACAGTGTTTCACTGCTGAACTTTAAGTTCTGTCACTTTATTGAAGGAGTTTGATCGTAATAATTTAGGAAAGACCTGTGAAATAACAGTGTTTCACTGCTGAACTTTGAGTTATGTCACTTAATTGAAGGAGTTTCATCGTAAATGTAGGGAAAACTTGTGAAATAACAGTGTTTCACTGCTGAACTTTAAGTTCTGTCACTTTATTGAAGGTGTTTGATCATAATAATGTAGGAAAAAACCTGTAAAATAACAGTGTTTCACTGCTGAACCTAACCTGTCAATTAACAGTGATTCTCTGTTCTCGGGTTCTCAAATAATAAACAGAATTATCTGTAAATTTATTGCTTTTCCACTTTATTTTAATTAGGGTATTTCAATGTAAATTTTACACTAATTCAATGTCCCCAAACTGCCAGACTTTTACCGTTTTTCTACCGATTTTTTTTTACAGTGTGGCTTATTCCCACACATTAATGGCTTAGGTAGAAATCCCATCCTATCAGAGGTGAAGCCAGCTGGAAGCATGGTGTTCAGATAACAACCTGGAGCCCCCCCCCCCCCCTCTCACCCCCCACTACCCATCAGCAGCCATCAGGCTCCACAACACCGCAGCTGGAGAACCATCAGGCTCCACAACACCGCAGCTGGAGAACCATCAGGCTCCACAACACCGCAGCTGGAGAACCATCAGGCTCCACAACACCGCAGCTGGAGAACCATCAGGCTCCACAACACCGCAGCTGGAGAACCATCAGGCTCCACAACACCGCAGCTGGAGAACCATCAGGCTCCACAACACCGCAGCTGGAGAACCATCAGGCTCCACAACACCGCAGCTGGAGAACCATCAGGCTCCACAACACCGCAGCTGGAGAACTAACGGCTGCAGAACTCGAGAACCGTTAGGAACGTCTGACCACTAAGTGTGTCCGACTCTTAACCACCAAAACCTGCACGGACTACACGTATGACTTATATATCATGCCAGTTAGGGCACCTTGTGTCTACTGTTTACTCTTACTCATAGTTTATATTCAAATTAAAATGTGTTATTGCCTATATTTATTGTAACATATAATATAAGCTGCGGTTAACTTTTTTGTTAAGTTAAAGGGATTAATATATTTGTTTTGTAAAGTTTTTAATTAGTACACTCATTTGAGTATAGTGGAAAAGGGGTAGGATTAAATAAGTGTATACTTCTTCCTACTCCTTTTCGAACATGAACATTGAGTTATGTTTTGCTTTTGCTTATTTTTTATAAAAAAAATGTATTTAATTTCTTGAGATCAATGATTTGTTTTGATTTTATATTGTTT